>NC_043004.1:65178240-65200740 GCF_006345805.1 Octopus sinensis | reverse complement strand
GTACATACATCTCTGAAAAGGAAATTGTAATGAATTAAAATACAGCAAGTAACTTTGGTACATAATTTGGTTTTCCTTCTAAATATAACTTTTCAGAAAATAAATGCATATTAAATTCTGAGAAATTTTTTTTTCTACTCTAGGCACAAGTCCCGAAATATTTTTGGAAGGAAGGGGTCCAGTCGATTAGATCGACCCAAGTGCGCAACTGGTACATAATATATCTATCCCGAAAGGATGAAAGGCAAAGTAGACCTCGGCAGAATTTGAATTCAGATCGTAAAGACAGATGAAATACCTATTTCTTTACTACTCACAAGGGGCTAAACACAGAGAGGACAAACAAGGACAGACAAACGGATTAAGTCGATTATATCGACCCCAGTGCGTAACTGGTACTTATTTAATCGACCCCTAAAGAATGAAAGGCAAAGTTGACCTCGGCGGAATTTGAACTCATAACGTAGCGGCAGACGAAATGCCTATTTCTTTTCTACCCACAAGGGGCCAAACACAGAGGGGACAAACAAGGACAGACAAGCGGAAGTCGATTACATCGACCCCAGTGCGTAACTGGTACTTAATTTATCGAGCCCGACCTCGGCGGAATTTGAACTCAGAACGTAGCAGCAGACGAAATACCGCTAAGCATTTCGCCCGACGCACTAACGTTCCTGCCAGCTCGCAGTTTTAAAATTCTGAGAATATTGAAAGACTTGTGGCTTCATAAGTTGCTCCAGTGGTAAGACACATTCCAGAGCGCTGAGTAGTTGAAGGTCTTTAGAGAAGAATACCATCTGAGGCAAGTGTTTCGGTCCTTCTTACAATTTAAGGAGCCCGGACTGTATCCATGTTATTACACCTGGGAGTCCTTCGGCTAACACTTCTTAGCCACTTGCATATTACAGATTTAGCTTGCGTTCAGCCGAGAGATCCGTGAGTGAACCGATTTTTAATCGAAGGCTTTCCATCTATGAATATCCGTTCATTATTTTGCTCATATGCTTTACTGTGCAGCAAAACAGCTCGCTTTTACAACCATTGGTACTCTGGCACCAAATATACAAATAGACACACTGCGCTACGCCTCATGTGGAATTTACTGGGATAAAACCCCTCATACTCGTTCGAGTGCAAAGCATTCACAAGCATTAAAAGAAGGCGAGATGCGTCCGTCTCGTCAGTTACAGAAGCGTTGACGTTCGTTTCACTCCGATAGATATTGGCTTTTTAAGACGAAAAAGCTATGAAGAGATTTTATTTCAGAAAATTTCCTTGCATCATACATTTAATATACTTTCAATTGAAATTTACAGAAAAACAAAAGACGAAGACAGGTGTATAAACAACAATCAGGTGTATTAGTTTGACGCTCGTGAAGGTGAGAAAGTCTTTTACGTTTCGAGCCTACGCTCTTCACCAGAGAGGAACACAAGGAAATGATATATATACGAGGAAATATATATACATTTAGCTTGATACACAGATGTCGATTTTAATTTAATGCTGTTTCAATTGCGTATACTTATATATCTAAATAACAGTATGTATGCGTATGTTTGTGCGCACGTTTCTGAATATGCGCATATATGCTTGAAATACGTACAAACATATATATGTATATGCACCCAAAACATACATATACATATGTATATGTATATACACAGAAGTATATATATATGTGTGTGTTTGTATATGCACACAAAAATAAATATATATATGTGTGTATGTATGTATATAGATAGACAGATATATAGATTCATACATACATACATAAAAACATACATGCATGCATGCATACATACACTTTTATATATGCATGTGTATATGCATATATATGTATGTATGTAGATATTCCTGCGTGTAATTAACTGTCAATATGTTAATATATATCCATATCTGTATATAGAAATATATGCAAATCTATTCTTTGTGCTACCCAGTATGTGCGTACACGTGTCTGTATGTTGATCTGCTTAGCAAGAACATAGCAAAATTTTGGCGTGGAATTATTTTTCTCAGCTTCTGTCTTTGATCAAATGAGTATTAATTCTGCTTCAAGCATATTAGCTAACCAAACATACATCTGATTTCTGTGACAACTCAACCAGCATCTCCAACAGAAGTCTAATAATGATTTCGTTAAATCTCAGTAGTAATTATGCATGGATACAGTCGGTAAATATCAGAGATAATTAAAATGTAAGCTTACCAGGTCCCACTTCTGAAGTTATGTGTGTGGCTATTGGTCTGCGCTAAATTCGTCTGTCTTCAAAATGTTTAAGTCAAATCTGTCCATTGATCGTTAAGTTAGTTAAAACATATTTCATGTAGCGAACATTAGCTAGATAATTGGCACGATTGGAACTAATTAAACGCTCGTTAAAAGAAATGTATTGCCAATGTATAACATTATTTTAATTATACCGTAAAGTACGGGAGATAACTCTGTACATGTTCTTTCTTGTATTATAAGGCACCTGCAGAGAAACAGCTTTCATCTTATCAGGCATGTATCAATGATTTATAGCATTTACTCGTGGCACCAACAAGAGATTTGAAATGTTGATGCTGAATTTGCTAGAAGTAGCACCAGATATTCCCACAAATCACATATGAATGACGAGAATACCGAATAATATGCTGAATTGAGTGGGTGTGAAATACACAAGAAAAACAAAGGTAAAGAAAACACGGAATGATGATGATTACAATATTTTGCATCAGACTTGAATTTGGTCTTCAAAATACCCATATTAGGAATGGCATTCTTCACACACCAGTCAGATGTAGGTGCAGCCTCATCTTGTCTGGTTTAGAAGACTGCCACAATAAATCACTTGACAACGATCGACTGGTAGAATTAGTGTCTGAAAGACAACATATCAGGAAGCAGCTAGTCATCATTTCGTAGTGGGTCTTATGATCTGACTAAAGCTAACCAATGAAAATCAGATGCTACAACTTCCGATACGGAGGTGATTCATATCCAAATTCCTCACATCGCATTGTGTTTGGAACTATGATACGCTACCTAGAACTCAGAGTAGGGATGCAGTGAATAATCGGCTTCGAACGAACGCAGACATCTGTAACATACATCAGGTAAATTTTATCCTATTTGAATATTTAAATAGGATAAATGTAAAATAAAGAACAAACAAGAAAACGGCGAAGATAAAGTTTTCCATAATACTAACTCTAAAGGCGGCGAGCTGGTAGAATCGTTAACAGGCCAGACGAAATGCTTAGCGATATTTCGTCAGCCGCTACGTTCTGAGTTCAAATTTCACCGAGGTCGACTTTGCCTTTCATCCTTTCGGGGTCGATTAAATACGTACCAGTCACGCACTGAGATCGATATAATCGACTTAATCCGTTTGTCTTTCCTTGTTTGTCCCCTCTATGTTTAACTCCTTGTGGGTAATAAAGAAATAAGAATCGTTACAAAGCCGGTCAAAATACATAGCCGCGTTTCATCCATCAAACACTTAGGTGGATGTAATTTATTTATCCCTTCTCCCGAAATTGCTGGCCTTGTGCAAAAATTTGAATCCAATAATATTACTGACTTTGAATGATACGATAGAGATAATTGTAGTTCACATAGTTTCCCGATAGTAAATGATATTTTCGTATGTCATATAAATTTTCGATTTTCATTGGCATTTTCCAGCAGATCTGTAGATTTACTGAATCGAATCCCTTAGTGAGGTCTACTAAAACAACAAAGCATTCCTGGTTTCTCTCATATTCTTCTGCAAATCTGTCTTAAAGTGTACAATATCATCGATCGACCTCGACCAAACCTAAAGAGACATCGGAATTCAGTCTATGTTTCTATCACACGAGCAAAGAGTCTGCTCAAGCACAAATGTTCCAGGATTTTAGCGGCGTTCCAAAAAAGAGAAATGTCACAATGGTTATTGCAAATTAATTTATTAATTAAGGGTCTTTTTTTAATTTTGTTGTTTTTTGTTTTGTTTTTTGTTGTTTTTTGTTTTTTTTTTTTGTTTTTGTTACATAGAACAAAGGGCATGTCTCCCTTAGGAAACAAACGCATTATTCCCTTAGAAATACTGGGCCTGTCTCCCTTAGGAAATATGTCCATATATATATATAGGATCAGACAGTACAGGAGACAGTATAAGATGATTACATCAAACCCAGTGCTCAATTGGTATTCATTTTATCGACCCCGAATGGATGAAAGCAAAGGCGACCTCGGAGGAATTTGAACTCAGAACGTAAAAACGGACGAAACACCTATTTCTTTACAACCCACAAGGGGCTAAACACAGAGGGGACAAACAAGAACAGACAAACGGATTAAGCCGATTACATCAACCCCAGTGTGTAACTGGTACTTTACTTATCGACCCCGAAAGGATGAAAGACAAAGTCAACCTCGGCGGAATTTGAACTCAGAACGTTACGGCACGGAATACCACTAAACATTTCGCCCGGCGAGCTCACCCCCTAAAGTAATAAAATATATTGGTTTCAGATTTTGCTACAAACCTAGCGATGTTAGGGGAGGTGTTTAATCGATTACATTGACCCCAGTGTTCAACTGGTACTTATCTTATCAGCCCCGAAAGGATGAAAGGCAAAGCCGACCTCGGCATGATTTAAACTCAGAACTTGAAG
Source organism: Octopus sinensis (assembly GCF_006345805.1). Taxonomy (NCBI): domain Eukaryota; kingdom Metazoa; phylum Mollusca; class Cephalopoda; order Octopoda; family Octopodidae; genus Octopus; species Octopus sinensis. The sequence goes on along the minus strand of NC_043004.1, from coordinate 65,196,090 downwards.
GCAGACGAAATACCGCTAAGCCCCTTGCTCGGCGCGGTAACTACTCTGCCAGCACGCCGCCTGAGAGTCTTAAAATGAATTAAAATTTTTAAAATGTTCTATGTGCTAAAATGAGCAAATGTATTGGATATTTGTTAAATGTACGAATGTATTAAAATGAATTTCAAAAAGAAAAAAAGCAGTCGAATTGAATAGCAATGAGTATGAACAGAAACATTGAAAGACACGTAGTTTGAATTCATTATATTGCTGGAGTCTAGTGTTTATGGTCTCGAAGTTAACACGCTAACAAACCGGTGAAAGACACAGAGACAAATGTTTCTTGTAAGAGTTATCGATCTTCTTGACAGTACGTCAGCGAAGGGCTAAGGTTAGAAAGCACCTATTCCTATGCATGAGATATTGTGCATCAATTGGTACTTCAAAGACACACACATATACATGCATACGTAGATACACACACACCACACACACACACAAACACATATATATATGTGTGTGAGTATATATATATATATATATGTATGTATATATACATATATTTGTGCGTGTGTATATGTATGTATGTATATATAATTGTGTGAGCGCGTGTATACCTGTGTATATGTATATATACATATACTTGTGTGTTTATATGTATGTATATATATTTGTGTGAGTGGAGTGTGTGTGTGTATGTATATACATATGTAAATATATATATATATATATATATATATATATATGCACACAAACACTCACACAAATATATATACATACATATACACACACAAATATACGTAATATGCATATATACACACATGTATATATGTGTGTATGTGTGTGTGTTTACAACTACACAAACACGTTCACTGCACACACATGTATTATGTATGTATGTATGTATGTATGTATGTATGCATGTATGTATGTATGTATGTATATATGTATTATGCATGTATGTATCAATATATGCATACATGTATGTAAGTACGTACGCATATGTATGTAAGTACGCATATATGGAAGTACGTACGCAATTCATTCACAGATCAATATATATGTCCGTATACAACATATCTACTTCCGTAGATACTAATTTCCATATTGCTATATTGCTACAGTCAACGCGTTTACCGTCTTATTTAAATTTATGCTAAATATTGTTCTTTTAGTAACCAATTTATTTTGCAACATAAACGGAATGAACTGCGATTGCTGATGTTGTATGTGTTCATATATGTTTATCTTTGAAAGCGAATGCTGAAAAGAGACATCTGTTGCAAATGAACATGGTTACATCAATAAGAATATGGTAACCCATGGCAATGTAATAGTAATCTTACTAATACTATATTACCAAATGTTTCTCTCTCACACACACATGTACACGCATACGCAAAGACATAGGCACACACAAGCAAAAACAGATTTATATATATTTATACATACATACATACTATTGAGAAATCTGCTGTTACTCTATATAGATTACAAGTTCAGGTTTATACCTGTAATTATTGGGGCCCGGGATATGTAACCCTGCCTAAATACCAATCTTGAGAAATTGTTTTTGTTGTTTTGTTTGTTCCTTCCCGAGCCATGCCTGGCTCATAAGGGCCTATTTCCCAGTTTCCTTGGTGTATAGGTCACTGGATGGGACGCCGGTCGTCGCAGGTGAGCTGCAAGGTGCAGGAGGTTTGAGAGAAAGTTGTGGCGAAAGAGTCAGCAGAACTTCGCCATTACATTCTGCCGCAGCCGCGTGGAGCTTAGATGTTTCGCTCATAAACATCCACATCGCCCGGTCTGAGATTCGAACCCGCGATCCCTCGACCGCGAGTCCTTTGCTCTAACCACTAGGCTATGTGTCTCCACCTTGAGAAATTAGGCTTCTCAAAATCAGAAAGTAGAAGACTACAGATCCAATCCATCAGTGGAACTGTAAAAATCTGTAAAACTTTCTAGATGTTTATCATTTAAATATATATGAGCGTGTCCCGATATGCAACTATATGTAATGAGAGTACATACATAAAACATACAAATTTGCACATGCTTACATACATACATACATACATACATACATACATGCATGCATTCATACTGACATACATATATGTATGCATACATGCATACATCCACACGCATACATAGATACATGCTTAGATATTGGGTTGGCAACTAAGTTTCCGCCGTTTATTTAAATCTTGGAAGTTATTGCGTAGATAAACAAGCCTGTTTATAATTTTCTCTTTCCATGAAGTCTTAAAATTTTACTCAAATCTATAAATGCAAATTTTTTTTTTTTAACTTCACTTTGTTCTATTTATTGCACACTAGAATTACCTGTTAGTCATCTGTCTCAGAATTTTTGCCTTAGACGATTTCTTCAGCACATTCACAAAAGACAGAAAAGAAACATCTTATTTGCTTTGATATGGAGAATGGTGTCTAGCATTCTGCGTTCATTTTTACTTCCGGTTTTGATTCTTGTTGATGGTGTTTAGCCACAAAGTATCTTTGAATGTTTAGACCTATGACCAAAAGCGTTCCGGAAGATTCGTTTCTCTAGGACCATATTTTGAATTTTTAAATAGTAAGTTATTATCTGATTGGTATTTGGCTACGATTCTAGAAAAATATGTGATTACGTAGAAGCTGTCTCATATTATATATAGACAGAATTATAAAGAATTTCAACTTTAGTTTCTCTTACTATAGGATATAAAAACAAATTAAATAAATTTTAGGTTAGTTGACATATGTTTGTGAACATATTTCAACATTTAAAGGTAACTTCACAGCAGTTTAACGAGGAGAAAATTCTCGCTGATTGTAAAAGGTATAAAAACAACTTTGCTGCCTCTTAGACACGTTTCTGGTTATTTAGCTTTCCTCAGTAAGAGATGCTGAAAAGAAATAAACTTGAACAGATAAGAAACCCGTAGCTTTATGATGGAACAGTCAATATTAGTAACTTAGTTGCGCTTAGAGATCGCCAGGCCAGAAAAATTATATTAGTAGTAGTGCTAGGCAATGAGAAGACCAAAGCAAACTTTAGGTTAGTGCAAATAGGTTTGCCATATTTTAAACCAAAATTCTTCATCACTGCTTAGCACTGCTACTACTATAAAAGTAGAAATTTTGAAACTGAGCACCGATTCATTAGCAATTTTTTTTGACGTGGCTGTATTTGAATCTGTCATCTACTTGCCACTTATTCGGCAGACTTATCTTTAACGAAAGTTGAATCGAATAGCCAACTCAATCTCTTAGTTTACTGAGATCTCTGACTTAAGTCCGGCATCCGTTTCTTTTTCAGTGAGAATAAATACGTTTATTAACTATATAACCATTTTCAATACATAATCATATATACATAAATGTATGTAAATAATTACACACATATATGTTTATATGTGTATATATACAAATATATGTGTGCATACATGTATAAATGTATGTACGTATGTATGTATGAATGCATGTATGTATAATTTGTTTATAAAACATTAAACATACATCTTACAGAACATTTCTTTCTTTCGCTGAATATTATTCTTTCATTTCCCTACCTTTTCATCTCTCTTTTCCTGTCTTATTACCGCTTCTTTTGACATTTTCTTTTCCTCCTCTCTTTCTATTAGAATAATTTTTGTGTCGATTTTATAAATTTTTTTTATCGTTTATTTGTTCTCTTTATTTTATTATTTCTTCGTTTGGAATACTTTTTAAAGAAATTTCTTGTTTTTCTTTCTGTCTATGCTGGATGTTTGTTTTTAAAGAACGACGCTAGAGATACATTGAAATACAGCTAATTAGCGGTGATAATTAAGCCCCATGGTGAAGGCAGAACAGTCACCAAAGCTCGTTGCTATTCTTACATCCATACAACTGCCGCGTCGACTCAGCAGCAACAAAACAACAACACAACAAAAATAACAAAATGTTTCCAACACCAACAACAACAACAATAATACCAATAACATAAACATGAATGCTAGCAACGTCACCGCCAACGACATTACCACCAGTACCACCACCATCACCGCCACCACTACCATCACCATCACCGCCATCACCATCACCATCACCATCACCACCATCACCATCACCACCATCACCATCACCACCACCACCATCACCATCACCACCATCACCACCACCACCATCACCACCATCACCATCACCATCACCATCACCACACCACCATCACCACCACCATCACCACCACCACCATCACCACCACCATCATCGACACTGACATCATCAAATAGTTTAATAACAGCACCCTCACCATCGCGAACGCGTTCATCAGCATCCTCATCGTCGTCATCATCATCACCACATGAACTTCAACTATGACAAGATCACCAGTTATTCTGTCAACATTGTCAGCGTTATTCTGACATCATCATCATCATCATTATCATGGTTATCATTAGTAACATCATCAACATCATCAACATCATCATCATCATCATCATCATCATCATCATCATCATCATCATCATCATCATATCATCATCATCATCATCATCACCATCATCATCATCATCATCATCATCATCATCATCATCATCATCATCACCATCATCATCATCATCATCACCATCATCATCATCATCATCATCACCATCATCATCATCATCCGTATCACGATCATCCGTATCATCATCATCATCATCATCATCATCATCATCATCATCATCATAATTATCATTATCATAATCATTAACATCACCTTCCTCTTCCTAAACTTCATCATCATCATCGTCGTCGCTGTCATCAACAGCAGTATCATTATCATTATCGCCGTTGTCATCATCGTTCGTGGCAACAACCCTAGCAACCATCACATCTACAACAACAACAACAACAATAACATAAATAAACACGACAAGCACGAGACGACAAAAACAAAAACGAACCTCAGCCACAGCAACAACAACAATAGATTAAGGACTATCGATATTCGATTATTAGACGAGTAGAGATTGCGAAAATGAAACTATACAAAGAATAAGACATCGAATGAAACGAAGCTAGCACTCAGATGATGCTCCTTGGCAACCTCAAGCTGGGCATGCTAGAAATAGCAGCCATATATTCCTTAAGCTATCGTTTAAATAATCAACAGAAACATGCGTTTTTACGAAACTGTGCTGCTAAATGCGTAAATGCAGTGTATTTAAAACGAAGATATCATGGAGTACTCACTGGAGTACTCACTGGAGTACTCACTGTGATCCTGTGTGATCAATTGTCCTAGTAGAAATAGCAGCCAATTCTTTATTCAATTCGCACTCAGTCGTTTGAAAATGAAGATGATGCATTTGGTGATGAAATAATGGAAATATTAAACGACTACCGTAATGAAAAACGTTTGGTGAACACGGCTGTAACGCTTTGATCTCCTGTCTTTATGTATCAATGTTGACTAGGAGTAATAACAAAAATAACAGCTTAAGCACAGCTTGGACATAATTGATCACAGATCAATTGAGTGAAGCCGAGATTTTTCTTTTTTAAATCATGAAAGAGACCCTCACGACTTGAAAGTCTTTTAGCTTAGATCTGTTGATCAGGACTGACTGGGTACAAAACAACAATAACAAGTTTACACGACTTTTATCATAGATTTGTTCAAACACAACCCATTAAGGCGGTTGACCAACAACTACTACTTTAAGTGTCAGCTGTCGTTCGCGTACGAAGTATAGCTTTGTAATATACCGAGTTCTCGCTAATTGCTTTCTGTGCCTGTGTAGTCACTAGGAGGCCTTGATACACCTTTGATATTCCTACCTTTATGCTAATACTCAGTCGAACATCCAGAATGTGAAAGGATCAGAAGCTCAAGCACTCAGCTGGTCCCCAAAAATAAGCTGAATAAACTAAAGCAATGTGAAATGAAATGCTTGCTCAAGAATCCAATGCACCGACCGATCGTGAAATTGAACCTATGACATTATCCTCGCAAGCCGATCACCCTAACCAATACGCCATTTGTTATCAACTAGTATTAATAAGACAGGAACACGAACAGTATGATTACCAGATGTAAACAATAGAGGCGAGATTATCCACAATAAGAGCGGGATTATCCCAGCTTGAACGTTTAGAATTACTTCTTTGCTCAATAAACGCTCATCAGAGGTCCAACAATAATAATAATAATAATAATAATAATAATAATAATAATAATAATAATAATAATAATAATAGTAATAGTAATAATAATAATAATAATAATAATAATAATAATAATAATAATAATAATAATAATAATAATGATAATAATAATAATAATAATAATAATAATAATAATAAATAATAATAATAAATAATAATAATAATTTCTACTAAAGGCACAAGGTCTGAAATTTTGGAGGTGGGGGCTACTCGGATAAATCGAACCCACTGCGTAACTGGTACTTATTTTATCGAACCTGAAAAGATGAAAGGCAAAGTCGACCTCGGCGGAATTTGAACTCAGAACGTAAAAACGGAAGAAATATCTATTTCTTTACTACCCACAAGAGGCTAAACACAGAGGGAACAAACAAGGACAGACAAACGGATTAAGTCGATTATATCTACCCCAGTGCGTAACTGGTAGTTAATTTATCAAAGGCAAAGTCGACCTCGGCGGAATTTGAACTCAGAACGTAACGGCAGACGAAATACGGCTACGCATTTCGCCCGGTGTGCTAAAGTTTCCGCCAGCTCGCTGTCTAGGCAATAATAATAATAATAATAATAATAATAATAATAATAATAATAATAATAATATAAATTAAGACATGACAGAGTTGGCCAATATCTCCACTGGCTAAGTCGGCATTACAATATCAAAACTGCCGACAAGTGGTATAATCACCACCCTGAGGCTGTAACTGAAGGAGTAAATGTAACCATTCTGTGGGACTTTCCAGTACATACAGACCGAACCATCAAGGCCAATAAACCAGATATTGTTGTGAAAGACCAAAACAATAAAGTTTGCTTATTGATCGACATGAGCATCCCCTGTGATCATAATATCTCAGCGAAAGAGTTTGACAAGCTCAGAAAATATAAAGACCTACTCATTGAAATTGAGAAAATTTGGCATCTCAAGGCGGTTACAATACCAGTGATCGTAGGAGCACTAGGAATGATCAAGAAGGGAACCGAAAATTATATGAGAATGATCCCTGGCTTACCATCCCTGCAAGAAGTGCAAAAGATTGTCTTAACTGGTACATCACAAGTATTGAGAAGAGCATTGTCGATGTGAGAACTGTTGCTGCTCATGTATTTTAATTTAACTTTAAAAAAAAAAAAAAAAAATGAACGAACTACTGAGTTTGGTTTAATGGCCTACCAATATACACTATGAGTTTCTTTGCCCTAGGAGTCGGGAAGACACTCGGCAAGAAATGGAAGAAAATTTGAAAGAAGAAAAAAAAAAGTAATAATAATAATAATAATAATAATAAGGAAGAAGGCGGCTTGACGTGACAGAGGCTGGACGTGTTTTTCGCTGCTCTGACCTGTCAGCAGCTAACCCAGCAGGACAACTGAAAAAGCAACTGTAAAAAACTGGAGGATCAACTGTTTTCTGTAAATAATTTGAATTTCCCTCAAAATAAGTTAAGAAACTTACATATCTACAGCTTTGGACATACAAACGAACATCTAACAAATAATTTAGAAACATAAATATCTCCAATTTTGTGTGAACATTTTGTCGTCCCTTCTTCCTTGACTATCAGAATATGTAAAAATGCCTTTTATTCTAACAACACAATTAAATGCACGATAAAAAATTATGGAAGTACGCACCTGCTAATGTATACATACTGTATAACTACAAAAACTGTAAACCACAGCAAAACTTTTAAAAATAAAATAAAAATTCCGAACGAACAAGAAATTCAAAAACCTAACAAGGTGAACCCGCTCTTCCTCCTACTATCAACAAATAAAATACAGATCTGCTAGCCTTAAGAAGCGGCGCTACGAACAATGTTTACCTGCAGAGAACCCTAAACTGACAGATCCGTCTCCTAATGTAAGAGGCGAAGCTCGTCATGCTTCAATGTCAACAAAACAAATTACATCGAGCGGATTACAAAAGACCACGTACCCGAACATTGAACTAAATTCTGATTGAAAAATCAGCTACTGGATCAAATCTTCCCGACACACAGGAGCTGGACGTACCCCACAACCGGAATATTCCAACAGATGGCCATCCACGCCCGTCACCAAATAATCAAAAGAAAAAGAAGGAAAAATGGTCTAGGGAAGATAATAAAGAAGTTCTTGAGGCCTTCTACCATGCCTTATATTTCCCCACAGATAAATCTAACCCTGTACAAACATACTTAAACTGGAGATAGAAACACCCTCAAGCAAGACACTACATAGACAGTAACAAACGACACAAAAACTTAACAATAGCCTGGATAGACTATAAAAAGGCTTTTGATAGCCTACCACATAGCTGGATAAAAAAATGCCTGGAAATGTATAAAATAGCGCCTACTCTGCGAAACTTTTTGTCTGTAAGTATGAGATCATGGAGAACCACACTAACTTTGAACAGTGACAATGAATCTCTAAATGCTGGTGATGTAAAAATTTCATGTGGCATTTTCCAGGGTGACTCACTATCACCACTCCTCTTTTGTTTAGCCTTGATACCTCTCTCAAAATTGCTCAATGACGCGCAGTACGGATATAAAATGTTTGATAAAAATATAAATCATCTCATTTACATGGATGATTTAAAGCTCTTTGCAAAAAATGACCAACAGCTCAAGGGCTTACTAGCGATTGTCAAACAATTCAGTGATGACATCAGAATGCAATTTGGCCTCGATAAATGTGCAAAAGCTACCTTTATCAAAGGAAAAATGACAGAAACATCTAACGTTAACCTTGACCAGCAGAATGTCATAAAAGAATTAGACCCACCGGAGAGCTACAAGTACCTAGGGGTAATTGAAGCGTACGGAATAAGGCATTCAGTGATGAATGAAAGGATCAGGAGAGAATGTTATCGCAGAGTAAGAGCAATACTCAAGACAGAGCTGAATGCGAGAAATAGGATCGAAGCGATCAATGCTTTAGCCATACCAGTCGTGACTTACAGTTTCAATATCGTTAACTGGTCAATTACTGAAATATGTAATCTTGACAGAAAAATACGAAAACTGTTGACAATGCATAGAATACACCACCCTAAGGCAGATACAGAACGACTTTATCTGCCAAGAAAAGAGGGAGGCCGTGGACTTTTACAACTGGCAATAACAATGAAGATTGCTACAATTGTCCTAGACACCTACCTGAAAAACTCTGAGGACTGGATGCTAAAACTTGTCCCAAAACATGAAAACAAGAAAGCATCATACTCAGTCACAAAACAGGCAAAGGAATATCTAAGTGAATTCTGAATAAAACAAATTTCGGAATTAGACATACAAGAAATAAGCACAGAAAAAGCTAGGCGCATGAAAACCCGTGCTAAAACTGCAGCCTTAGATATTCTGAACGATAAATGGCAAGAAAAACGTCTCTATGGCAAATACCCAAAGAGAGCGAATAATGCAGATGTTGACAAAGCCCTGACCCATCAATGGCTAATGGCCTCTGGCTTAAAATCTGAAACGGAAAAGTTTATCATAGCAGCTCAAAATCAATGCCTACCAAAAAGAAACTACCAGGCCAACATATTAAAAAACGACAGTAGGCCAACATGTCGTGTATGTCAACAACAAAATGAAACCATTGATCATGTTGTCTCCAAGCGCAATCTTCTAGCGCCTACAGAGTATCTCTGATAGAGCTGCACAATATATTCACTGGGTAATTTGCAAAAACCTGGATTTGCCCCATGAAAAAACTGGTGGGAACACAATCCACCTCCAGTGCTTGAAAATGAACTCATCTCACTCCCCTGGAACTTCACCATTGAAACTGACAGAAAGATAGATGCAAATAGGCCAGACATCATATTGAAAGACTTCAGACAAAAATCATGCCTCCTCATTGATATGACTGTCCCAATCGATATAAACGTATCTGTCAAGACCTACCAAAAACTGAGCAAATATAAAGACCTTGAAATAGAAATCAGCAAAATGTGGAAGCTGAATATTAAAATAATACCTGTTGTCATAGGTGCTCTGGGAATGATAGCAAAAGGGGCTGATTGCTACCTAACTCAGATACCAGGAAACCCAAAAATGGTAGAAATTCAAAAGATAGTGCTCATGGAAACTTTTATTTTTCTCTAGTTTCAGCTCAGAGCTGCGGCCATGCTGATGCACCGCCGTTTTGTGCTACACTGTTATTGCAAAAAACCTCCTCTAACATGTGGCACTTGGTGAAGAATGGAGTTTGATATAGCTACTCTCATTTGCACCTCTTGCCGTGAAGTAGGTTCATCTGAGACTCTCGACAGGCAGATGTCCAGCTTTGATTTAAAAATCGCTGCAAGTTCCTCAGACTCTTTGGGAGAATATTAAAAAGCTGTGTGACCTTGAAACCCAGGCTGTTGCAGAAGCTGGTCCTGAAGCGTGATGGCATTGCTGGGATCTTTGGCACTATGCAGTGTCGTCCTATTCTAGCATTGGTGTAGCTTACAATGCCAAAATTTGGAACAATTCCTTCCAGGATCTTCCAGACATATATTACTGCATACCTCTCCCGTCTTCTCTCCAGGGAGTAGAATCTTAGCTGTTTCAACCTTTCCCAGTAGCTGAGCTGTTGCTAAGAGACGATCTTTTTTTGTGAATCTGCTCTGGATTGCTTCAAGGTCCGCTGTTAACTTTACACTGGTGGGTGACCATAGCTGTGAGCAGTAATCCAGGTGGCTGAGGACGAATGTCCGCCAGAGGACCATCATGGTTTCCTTATCTCTGGTTCTGAATGTTCTTAGGATCCACCCAGCCAGTCGTCTGCACTTTGTCGCCATCCTGGTAATGTGCACTTGGAAAAAGGTATCATCACTCATGTTGATACCCAGGTCCCTCACAGACTTAGGCTCTGGGATTGAAATTCCCTGTGGACCGGTGTATCCTGTAAGTTTAATATTCAGTTTCGGATGCTGGTAGCGCAGGGCCTGGAATTTTTCAGCATTAAACTGCATATTATTATCCTCAGCCCATCTGTAGATTGAGTCCAACTCCTGCTGCAGGCGTGCAACATCGCTGGGATCCTGTATTTTCTGTGAGACATTCGTATCGTCTGCATAGCTGGCCAGAGTGGCTATCCGGGCATTTGAGGGCATATCTGAGAGGGCCACTATAAAAAGCAGTGGTCCCAAGACAGTGCCCTGTGGAACACCGCTCACTATTTGTGTGTTCATAGAGGTGGATCCATTAACTACTACTGCCTGACTCCTATCTTTCAGGAAGTCATGTAAACACACTCCAGCTATGTTTTCCAGCTATACCGAGGTCACGTAGTTTGTGGCATGATCTACCTTGTCAAAAGCTTTTGCAAAATCAAGGTAGATTACGTCCACATTTGATTTGTTGAGTAACTGCCTCAACACCCAGTCATAATGTTGTAAGAGCTGGGTCAGGCAGCTCCTGCCTGGTCAAAACCATGCTGGGTATCACTCAGCAAGTTATTTTCCTCAAGAAATGCGATTAGTTTCTTTCTGACTATCCATTCCATGACTTTGCTGATGTGTGAAGCCAGAGAGATAGGCCTATGGCTTTTGGCATCTGCTCTACTTCCCCCTTTATGTATTGGGCATATTATTCCCTCCTTCAGCTTGCTTGGCAGTTTGCCATTTGCAAGAAAGCTCTGGAAGAGAATCTTGAGGGGTTTTGCCAGGGCATGCTTACACGCTTTGAGGAGGATGGCTGGGAAACCATCTGGACCAGCAGCTGAGTTTGTGTCCACTTCATCTATGGCTAGTAGGACATCTTTTTCGCTAATGTCAATACATTCTAATGTAACTGCCTCGCTGGTTATAGGTGAGGCGGCAAAGAAGTCCACTGGTTCGTTCACTTGTCTGTGTTCCAACGGGGTGGTGAAGACACTTTTGAACTGGTCATTCAGCATCTCACTGATCTTAGTTGGACTGTCTGTGAGGGAGCTATCCTTTTGGAGGAGGGGTCCTATCTTGTAATGCACTGAGACTGTTTCTTTCGCGTAATGAAAGAAGGCCTTTGGGTTTGATTTAATGTTTTTTATAACCCAGGCTTCTTTGTCTGCTTTCTCCTTCACATAGGATTGTTGCAGCCTTTCTTCGATCTCCATCAGTGTTGTTTTTAGGCGGACGTTTCGCTACTTTTGGGATGTTGGTTGAGACGATTTGCAACCTTCGTCCGTCGTCTCATGAGGATCTTCCTGTCTCTTGGAATCTTGCTCCTATTTGTTTTGGCCTTGTGCTCTGGGACATATTTCTTGCATACGGCTTGCACAGAAGACATGAAACATTCTAGTTTCATGTCAGTGTCTGGTGTGGAGAGACATTCCGGCCAGTCCTCTCAGGGGATCTCTTTTTGGATCGATTTCCAATCTGCTTTGTGGAAGTTCAGATTGGAGAGATTTCGGGTGCTTCCTTTAGGCTGTATGTCTCTGGTTACTTTTGGCCCAAACCTAGACAGCTCTATTATGTTGTGATCCGAAACTGATGTCGGTGTCACTATCACATCATGAATGATGTCCATATTGTTCGTGAAGCAGAGATCCAGAATGTTATTCACCCTAGTTGGCTTGAGTACAACTTGCTCCATGAATAAGGCATTGGTGAGGGTGAGCAGGGTTCCACCTGTACTTGCTTGCAATGATTCATTCCTGAGAGTATGTGATCTTCGGACCATTTGACTTTGGGGAAGTTGAAATCACCCATAAGAAATATGGTCACGTGGTGTTCCAGATTCATGAGGATTTCTTTAATTCTTGTGAGGCAATCTTCAAACTTGCCTGTGTGATTTGGGGCATCTGGTGGGCAATATGTATTGCATATGACTATATGAACTGTTCCTATCCTATGCAAAATACTTTCTACGTAATCTCAAGGTTTAAAACAAACATAATTTTCGGTTATATGGCACACTAAGCATAACAACAACATGAACTTCCAACCTGTTGTCTCTTGAGGTCTCTGGGTGAGACTTGGAGCCAATTTGTACAAATATAAAGCAAAAGTCAAACATAGAATAATAATAATAATAATAATAATAATAATAATAATAATAATAATAATAATAATAATAATAATAATAATAATACTAGTTCAAAGTTTGGTGCGTGACCAGCAATTTTCGGGTAAGTGGTAAGTCGATTAGATCAACACCAGTGTTCGTCTGGTACTTATTTTATCGAGCCTGAAGAGAAAAAGGTAAAGTCGACTTCGGTGGAATTTGAACGCAAATCTGAAAGATGGACGAAATGCTGCATTTCTTTTCGGCGTGGTGGTGGTGGTTGGGATGGTGGTAGGGGTGCTGGTTACATTGCTGGTCGGGCTAGTTATGGTGGTATAATTGGTGGTGGTGCTGCTGCTGGTGGTGGTGGTGATGATGCTGGTTGTGCTGGTAATGGTGGTGGTGGTGGTGGTGGTGCTGCTGCTGATGGTGGTTGTGGTGGTGGTGGTGGTGGTGGTGGTGGTGGTGATGGTGGTGGTTGTGGTGGTTGGGATGGTGGTAGTGGTTGTTGTGGTGGTGCTGGTGCTAGTTGCATTGCTGGTAGTGCTGGTTATGATGGCATAAAAGGTGGTGGTGGTACTGCTGCTGGTGGTGCTGGTGCGGGTGGTGGTACTGCTGCTGGTGGTGCTGGTGCGGGTGCTGGTGCTGGTGATGGTATTGCTTGTGGTAGAATTGGTGTTAGTACCGTTGGTGGCATTAGTGTTGGTGTTATCTAACCTGTAGTCAATCCGTATCGATCGACCAGAGAGAACTACAATCCATCGAGACCGCCATGATTTTCCATTGTCAGACAAGCAATATGCCTCCAGGACTGCAATAAAAAATATGTAATGGTGTTATCTTTATTTAAAGTTCATAACGTATTCTTTGAAGTGACAAATAGCTACTGTTTCTATCACGTCGAACAACTACATAGGAAGAATAACCACAATGTCCACAATCTTTCCGAAAATAACTGGTTAGTTTTAGTAAATGAAATGAGAAATCAAGGCGAAGAAAAATACCAAGAAATAAAATAAGTAAAAAGCAATCCGAATTTGACCTACCATACCAAAAAAATAAACAAAGAAAAGACAGAAATGAACCTATATTGTAGTTTGAGAATAATCAAGAGATTGACATTTGGTGACCTACTTAGCCTGGTCTTTCATGATATCGTATTTATTGAGTCAACACACACACAATGCCTAGCCCTCTGGTCTTCTTTCATCTCAGTCACTAATGGAAACGTGACGTAAGCCATAACGACTAATTACTCGGAGATGACCTCAAAGAAGTTCCAAACCGTCCAATAATTTTGCGTTGATTAATCACTTTTAATAAACATTTTTTTCTTTGCTATTATTTTCATTTTTTTTCTTTTTTCTTAATTTTTCTTTGTGTGGTTTTTAGGTGGAGGTGTGGGTTGGGGGTTGGGGGTTTATCGTTTTCTTCATATTGTTGATTATGATGATGTTTGTTTTTTTTTTCATCTTAATTTCTGAATTAATTTTCCGTTTTACTTTTTTTTATTTTTGATATGTTGTTATTTTTGGTTTACTTGCTTTGTTTTGCTTGACATCTATTTACTTTTTTAATTAATGAGAGAGAGAAAGAGAGAGAGAGAGAGAATGGACACCAGTAAAAAACAAGGAGAAAAGTGAAAGAAACGCAATGTTTGTGTGTATATATACATATATATATATATATATATATATATTATATATATATATATATGCATGTATGAATATATATGTGTGTTTGCGTGTGTTTGGATGGGTGGGTGAATTTTATGTATGTATAATGTATGTATGTATGTATATATATATGTATGTATGTATGTGGGTATGTATGCATAATAAATTCAGATATTTAAGGCAAAAAGGAAGGAAACATGCGCGTGTGTATCTATTTACCTACCTATCTAAATTTATATATATATATGTATGTATGTATATATATATATATATATATATATATATGTGTGTGTGTGTGTGTGTGTGTATCCGTGCGTGGGACTGTGTGTGTATTTATGTATATATATATATAATATATATATATATATAATATATATATATATATATATATAATATATATATATATATTTCTTGTTTCAGCTCAGAGCTGCGGCCATGCTGATGCACCACCGTTAGTATATATATATATATATATATATATATATATATATATATATATATATATGCAATGTTTCAGTCGGTGTGCAAATGAAAATACATATGAGAATGGTTTGCGCGTGAGTATTGATATATTTGCACAACGAAACCGGCAAAGAAAACTAGAAAAATGTTGGATACAGAGGTGAAACCATATGACAAATTCAATAGTCAGAAAGCAGCGAGACATCGTATATACACCGAGTGTGGCTTGTATATACTTACAGTTATATATATGTGTGTGTGTGTGTGTGTGTGTGCGTGTGTGTGTATATTGTTGTTGTTGTTGTTGGCACTCAGTCGCTTACGACGAAGAGGGTTCCAGTACATCCGATCAAGGGAAAATGCCTGCTCGCGAAATTCACGTGCAAGCGGCTGAGCACACCACAGACACGTGTACCCTTAACGTAGTTCTCGGGGATATTCAGCATGACACAGTGTGTAACAAAGTTGGCTCTCTGAAACAGGAAGTAAGAGTGAGAGAAAGTTGTGGTGAAAGAGTAGAGCATGGTTCGCCACCATCCCCTGCCGGAGCCTCGTGGAGCTTTAGATGTTTTCGCTCAATAAACACTTACATCGCCCGGTCTGGGAATCGAAACTGCGATCCTATGACCGCGAATCCGCTGCCCTAACCACTGGGCCATTGCGCCTCCACAAAAAAAGATATAGGACACTTCACGTAGGGGCCGTGCTAATCTTCTCTGTATCGTTCCAATTTTAGAATACGTACCACCGTAGCTAGATCCTTCGTTATCTTTTCAATCCACAAAGAAGCAGCTTAATTCACCCTTTTTTGAATAGGTGCTTCATAGACTTCCGGGTTCAGTCCCACTGCAAAATTCTTCTGCTATAGCCTGGGGCCAACCAAAGCCTTGTCAGTGAATTTGGTAGACGGAAACTGAAAGAAGCCCGTTATATATATATATGTGTGTGTGTATGTGTGTATGTGTGCGCGTGAGTTTGTGTGTATGTGTTTGTCCCCCCAACCACCACCATTGCTTGACAACCGATGCTGGTTTGTTTACGTCCCCGTAAGTTAGCGGTTCGGCAAAAGAGACCGATAGAATAAGTACTAGGCTTACAAAGAATAAATCCTGGGGTCGATTTGTTCGACTGAAGGCGGTGCTCCAGCATGACCGCAGTCAAATAACTGAAGCAAGTAAAAGAATAAAAGAATAAAAGAATATATCCGATAGCCTAACTGTAACTTCTCTCATTTAGTCACGTTTGGTTCACTGATTGACCACGTGGTTATCTGCTTTGCTACTTAAGTTAAACTTTCCAAGTTTCTAATTTACTTTCTCTCATCAACGATCACAAAAAATTACTGTTTTGCTTTACATTTGAAATAGTTTCTCTCATGCATATTTTTCGTTGTTCGTTTTACAAAGGTCTTTGATTGTGTGCATTATATAATAATTTACTTGTATAAAGGCAATATAAATCTGGGTTTTATGAAAAAGGAAATATTGGAAAAGCGAACTCTATTATTACGCGAAACACGAATTTAGAAATACGTCCATAGATATGGCTTAGATACAGATGTAATTTATTATTTCATGTATTGGGGTACCGTAATAGTCAGCAGAGCAAATGACATACAGACAGAAGTGTTCCTATTATCAAATGATAATACTTTAGTTAATAATTGGTCAAATATAACTGAGGAATGCAGAACGGAATGACATTTTGTCGAATTTTAGACGTAAACCGTTGCTGAATCTTATGAATATACTGACTGCCATTATCATTAGGCTACTTTGTTGTTATTTTTGTTGTTAAAGCGGCAAGCTGGCATGATTGTTAACGCTTATGCGCACCTGTTCTCTCGCAACAGACCCACTGCCCAAGCCTCGGCCCCATCCACCTTGATCCATCGGTGGAACATTGGTAAAGATCCATCTGCAAGAGTAACGATCTAACTGGAAGAGGTGAGTCCTGGAAGAGTACACACAGACGCGCTGGCGCGCGCGTACATGTACTCCGATACACGCACGCACACACATATACACACACAAACGCACATATATGTGCACACACATAAGGTGAATGGTGAATGGTTCGACTTTCGAAATACTAAACAGACACACACACACACACACACACACACACACATACGCGCTTGCCTGAGGTCCGACCGCCGGCGATTCGTCGGGAAATGACCTGGACAGAAGAACGACATGTCGGCAATCTGCGCCGGACGAACACTTAACGGTACTCCATCCATTTCTTTACGTTCTGAGTTCAAATACTGCTATAGTTAACTTTTCCTTTCATTGTTCTAGGGGTCCATAAAATATGTATAAGAAAAGTACTGTGGGGCGATGTAATCGAATTACCCAGGTCTCCACTCTTGAAATTACCGGCTCTGTGCTCATTAAACTCAAGTAGCTAACAGAATTGGCTGCGTAGTAAGTAGCTTGCTTACGAACCAAATGGTTCCTGGTTCACCCTCAATGCGTGGCACCTTGGGTGTCTTCTACTATAGCCTCGGGCCGACAAAACCCTTGAGTGGATTTGGGAGACGGAAACTGAAAGAAGCCCGACGTATATATGTA
>NC_043004.1:65150740-65168240 GCF_006345805.1 Octopus sinensis | reverse complement strand
CGTCGGGCAAGTCATTTATGAAGACTAAAAACAATAACGGCCCAAGCACTGAACCTTAATTATGAAGATGATGATGATGATGATGATGATGACGGATTGGTGTCCAGAAAGACGCATCCCGATATTTTAATTAATTGTTCTTGTCGGTGTTTCTACAGTTGTGTAGTTAAAGTCGCGTTGTTTGCCTTCGATACGCTTGCCATCTATGCACAGTCTAATTTAAAAGAAATACGTACATATATACATGTATACCTATCTACATACATATATACACACACGCACACACATACATGCACAGATATATATATATATATATATATATATATTATATATATATATATATATATATATAATATATATATATATATATGTATATATATATATATATATATATATATATGTATTATATATATACGCGCACACACACACATAAATATAAACATTTTAATTATAGTTATATTAATTAATATCGTAAAAATATATATTATCAGGTGATTGTAATAAATGAACGTATAGTGATACGATTATTAATCCTGATAAAAAAACATCATCTGATTTCATCTTTACAATGAGATTCAAAAGTTGGTTCGGAATTAATATAAAGCGGTAAACAAGGAAGATCAGTTGAGTTCGTTTGGGTTTTTAATGCAAGCTTCTTTTGTCCTTCACGCTTCTCACCTTCCCGCTGCATTCATTATCCGCACGGAACCAAATGCCTTCTTGATTACCACGGCTCAGTAATACCAGGATAGCTAGTCTGATGTTTTGACGTTTATAATGCCAGCAGACCGGACTGCCCTGCTGAGTTGATCAAGTTATGCCTGGAAAGTTCATAAGGATACTAGTTATATTGCTCAACTTGGAGAGCAGAGAATTTCCTCCCTTCTATTTTACAATGACGGTTTTCTATAAGGTATATGAAAAATTTATGTCCGCGTGTATTTCTATGCGCGCCCGCGTGTGAGTAAGTGTGTGTGTATGTCCGTTTCTGGGCGTGTGTGTGTGTGCGTGTATGTACGTTGGTATGTATCATGGAATTTAAACTCTGTGGACTTTGAACGCGTGGAAATTACAAAGTCTGATCAGTAAGTATCCGCACTGTTGCCATAGTAACAAAGATGAAGCAAGCAGAGTGATACTGCTTGGCACAGATTGGCCTCAAAAACTGTTGTGCAGGTGCTCTAAGATTTGACCTTCTAGCTCACTTCCGCTGTTTACAGTAGTGCTTAGAAGGAAAGTGTGTAGAGCGTGATCGCCACATTGACCATGACAGGGAAAGTTGTCATGGCGTTACCTGCTCAGAGGCCTACTTAAAATTATAGAAAGAGTATGGAGAGGAGTGTATGAGCTGCACACAAGTGTACGATTGGTTCAGACGTTTCCAAGATGGCTGAAAAAATGTCGATGGTGACGAACGATGTGGGAGACCCGCAACCAACAGAACTGAGAAACACACAGCAGATGTGCGTGCAGCTATGAAGTGAAGTCGCCATCCGTGAGTTATCAGAAGATGTGCAGATTAGTTACAGTTCAGTTCAGTCCATTATCACTGACGATTTGGGTATGAGACGTGTGTCTGCCAAGTTTGTGCCAAAACTGTTTTCAGCTGACCAGAAAGACACTCGGATTTCAGTTGCACAAGATCTCTTTGATTGTGGCGAGAATGATGAAAATTTCTTTGAAAACATTACGTAGGCCTCTGATCAGGCACTGCCAAGCTTTTGGATAAATTTGATGCAGATTTTCTGCTCAACTTTCTCTGTCATGGTCAATGCAACGATCACATGCTATATAACTTTGTAGCACTGATGTAAACAGCGGAAGTGAGCTAGACGGTTAAAACTTAGTGCGCATGCACAGCAGAAAGCAAGGTCAATCTGTGACAAGCGGCATTACTCTGCGTATATCATGGATTTTTAACTCGGTGGACTTTGAACGCATGGAAAATACAAGGTCTGATCAGTAAGTATACACACTGATGCCATAGTAACGAAAGTAAAGCAAGCAGAGTGATACCGCTTGGCACAGATTGGCCTCAAAAACTGTTGTTACCATAGCAACAGTCCGGATACTTAATGATCAGACTACGTTTGTGGATTCTGGTCTACACGGCTGATGAAATGTTCCATGTATAATTTGCTTTAATTGACCTTCCCCATTCCACTTCAATCATCAAAATGTTTGTGAGTGCGTATGTGTGTGTGTGTGCGTGCGTGTGTGTGTATGTATGTGTGCATATACATACATACATACATACATACATACATACATACATACATACATACATACATACATACATACATACATACATACAAATAACAATAGATATTTACTATAAAATAGCAAAGACAGTATTTCAAAATATATACATAAAGAAAAAAGAACAGGAATAAAATAAAAGAAAAGCATTGTGTATACCATTTAAATTCAAAAGGAACTTCTGAAGAATCTCGTAGATTCAGCGCACAGAAAACGGCTAGGACATCCATCAAGACACTTTCATAGAATTGTCGTCTGTTTTCAATGAAAATAAAAGTTGTGCAATATTAATTATTCATCTATTACCAAAGCTTGTAGAATTGCTAAGTGGGTTTTTCACAAGCGTTTATGCAAAGTTTTGTATGATATATTCAAAAAGTGAGTTATGGTATGATGCTGAATGGAATGAAAGCCATCTGATTACCTTGTAGCATGTTTGTTCATTGAACAGGTTAACGTTTTAGCATTTAGATCTTTCGATCAAGTGTAAAGCTTCCTTAAATAGTTTTGAATTAATCATGCATTACCTTGAACCTTTCCGATGTTGATGCAGTGATCGTTCGTTTTTGAATAAAATTGTAGGATAGGTGTAACAGGCCGGATCTGGTAGCTTTGAACATAAAAAGGCCGGTTTCAATGCTAGAGTGTTAAGCTTACTAAATGGGCATTATTTACATTACTTAGATTAGACAGATATATGTCCTCATCTTGTTACCACAACGTTTCGACTGATTTACTCTCCAGCCGGTACCCTGGTAGAATTTTGAACCCAACCCTGAGTTCTATTTCCTAAGGTAGTTTTTACTGATGTTGTTGTTGTTGTTGGTGGTGGTGGTGGTGTTGTTATTATTATTGTTGTTACTATTAATATTATTATTATTAATTTTCAAGACACTGCCTGGAATTGAACCCGCAGTCTTGGGATTAGTAGCCCAAGCTGTTAACCATGAGCAATTATAGAGTGAATTAGGGCTTATAAACTTAATATTTTTGTATCCTTCCTTAATACCGGTTTTCGAATGTTGTCTTATGCATCATAAGAAGCCAGAATTATGCCTAAAAGTTAGAAACAATGTATAATATTTATTTCTTTATTGCCCACAGGGCGCTAAAGATAGAGAGGACAAACAAGGACAAAGGTATTAAGTCGATTACATCGACCCCAGTGTGTAACTAGTACTTATTTTATCCACTCCGAAAGGATGAAAGGCAAAGTCGACCTCGGCGGAATTTGAACTCAGAACGTAACGGCAGACGAAATACCTATTTCTTTACTACCCACAAGGGGCTAAACATAGAGGGGACAGACAAGGACAGACAAACGGATTAAGTCGATTATATCGACCCCAGTGCTTAACTGCTACTTATTTAATCGACCCCGAAAGGATGAAAGGCAAAGTCGACCTCGGCGGAATTTGAACTCAGAACGTAGCGGCAGACGAAATACTGCTAAACATTTCACTTGGCGTACTAACGATTCTGCCAGCTCACCGCATTACGCTGTTTTATATTGCGCTCAGTAAATCTATGCGTTTAAAGTGTAGTTCTATAACGGAGCAATGGTGTATTATATTTTTCGTGGCGATTAATACTTTTGAATGATGTTTGCTATTTACATCATTATTGTAAATTTCTGCAAATGTTAGCTACTTTCAGGTCAAAAGATATTCCGATATAGACAGTTATTGCCAGAGGAATACAAAAAATTAGCAGAAATTTTCCTCGAAGCTTCAAAATTGTCATTGTTAACCCACCAATGGTTGTCTTAACAATTAGATAAAAAGCAGATATCCGAATTAACGATTCTGCTTGTGTCAGGATCATTTACCTGGCTTTCATCACCTGACTAGTTAACATCAAAAACTTTGATTCTGTTTCTCTCGTTTGCTTGCAGTTTAATTTCAATTTGCATATTGTTAGCGACTTGTTTAGATTCTGTCAGCACAATGTCAAACTGAACTCACAGTTTATGCAGATTTTAAATGACGTTTTTCAGTGTTACCCACTGCAATATCAATATTGACATCTCTTGCATAATACAGTGTGACAAAATGTTAACTGGAATAAACATGTGTATGAAAGAGGGCATTCATTCAAGAGCACCGCTTACTACACTTCTGGCTTTTTTTTAGACATCAAATTAAGTTTCAGAAGAAATCGCATGCCGAAATTCATATCATTGCGATTTGATGCAAATTATTTCGCACAATCGCTTCAGGCCAGGCCACCGGGCATTTGATAAATGGCTCAATGATTGACAGCCTGTGTGTATCAGAGAAATTTCTTATTCTTTTAACGTTAAAAAAGATATTGTAGACACTTTCAGTTATTATGAAAAAAAAAGATAACTGTTTCATGCTTTTTGTTGAATGAGTGCCGCACACGTTCACTATTTTACCGCTGTATTAGAACCTTTGATGTGAAGGCATGTGACTTAGCGGTTATAGTATTTGGCTCATGATCGTAAGGTCGGGAGTTCGATTCTTGATGACGTGTTATCCCTTTGAGCAAGATACTTTATTTCACGTTGCTCCAATCCACTCAGCTGGCAAAAATGAATAGTACCTGAACTTCAAATGGCCAACATTGTCCTATTCTGCTTCATGCTGAATCTCCCTGAGAACTACCTTAAGGGTACACGTGAGCATTAGTTTCAGGAGCTGTCTGTTCCGTTGATCGGATTAACTGGAAGTTTCGTTATCGTAACCGACGGAGTGCCATTTAAAATATCATTGCTATTTTTGACTCTTGAAAGCTTCCAAGAAAATGCCGTTTTTACTTCCTAATTCCTTAATCAGATTTTTAATGTCAGAGTCTGTTTTCCGTTTTCTCAGAAGTTTCCACTACAGACAAGTCTCTCACAATCTATAATTTGAAAATTATATATCATTATTGTTGTCTGTTCGATATGTTTAGAATCGAGTATTGCGCCAATTATTATTGGATAATAGCATTTTCGACTTTGATCTTTCAGTGATTGTATATCTCAAAATTAGTCTCTGCGAAGATATACGAAGAGTAATAAATTCATTTCGCGATTCTGCCGCTAAATTATGTGCTTGTGACCTTTTATCGTTTCCTTGACCTTTCTTGATCTTCTCGAGTTGGATTACAAGAGCGAGATCCCAATAAAAAGAGATTCAACTCTCACAAGGAAGTTACCATTATGAAAATCGCAAATCTAACGAAATGTACTATAGAATGCTAGCCTCCACAACTTTCATCCTAAAATAAAATAATGCCAGTTAGATTGCATAAAATATTAGTCTTGTTGGCCTCCTCTACAGCAATTTGTTTATGCAGAAATGTCCCATTGAATTGGTTGAATGAATTCTTTGTCTGGGTTTTCTCCGTGATACATAATTCAAATTTATGCTCATCATGGGGTAACCTGTCACAAAATGTTCGCCAACTTTCTATGGTAGATTATTCATTCTTTCTTGTCGTAACTGATTCATTTAACTCCGTCTTTTTCCAAAGACTCGACGTTCTACACAAACAATCACCAATCTCTTTCAGACCATTGTCATACCAGTGTTTGAATATACCAATTTAAACTGATTGAAGTTCATTTGAAACTGGAAAATATTTTGGGCGGAGGAATATGATCTTTTCACACACGCATGTTTCACCTTTTCATTTTATACTTTCACTTGGTTCAGTCATTAGACATTGGTGATGTAGTGGCGTCTATTATTACTTTTACTTTCTATTTGTTTCAAACATTGGACTGCGGCCATTCTAGGATACCGTATTGACCTTAGAATTTAAGTCTAGTAGGTATTCTACCAGGCCCCTTTGACATATAAATATTTATATCTTCTGAGATATAAATATCTCCAACTAACTTTAAATATTAAGATGGCATGTGACGGTAATTCTACGATCAAGATGGCCCATTAAAATGACTGCTAGTCGCTTCATTAGCCGGAAACGAATGACCCTGTGTAACACGATTTTTGTGTTTGGGTAGCAACTGTTATTTCCATTTGCTTACCCCAAGAAACTATGAAAAATTTCTAATATTTTCATCAAACTTTTCTTTGGTTACATTCATCCAACCCCAAAGAATCCCTCAACAAATAACTATGATGCTTCTCCATTACTCCTGCGAATGATCCGAAACTTGCTCAAGTGGTTAAGTTCAATCAACTGACACACACATTTGTGGTATTCAACAGAATATTTCCTATAACGATATTTCTGCTTCAGCAACTCAGCGCTGAATCTGTCTGAAATGTAATGGAAAATATTTTCAGTTTTAAACAGATGTCAAGGTCACAAAAGCAAAGTTTGTTGGGAATATTAATCATTTTCTCTGATTTCTAGACAGAAGCAAATAGTAAATAACACTTACTAACCAAAGAGAAGACAAAATTGTTATACAGTGTAATGGAACAATCGATTTTTTTTCAGATCAAATATATCAGTGACACCCATGTCATGAGATATTCAACTTTATTGAATCTTTATGGATATTCCACTTGTCCGTAAGTATTCGACTCAACGATAATAAACCCACCAAAGACAATCACCAGATGCGGCGAAAGCAATATTTGGAGCAATAAACATTGCATTTCGTCAAAATGGATTCATGAAATCTATTCAGAAGCAGCAAAGTACGAGAGTGCGCGCGACTATATTGATTTTGTTTCTGCCACAACCTATCTCCCTTGTTGTGAACAGAGCAAGAGAAAAAAAAAAAACGTCATTAAACGACGGTGACTACATTTTTTTCCTAGTGATCGTAAAAGTCTGAATCTACTAAAAATACATGCTCCTAAGTTTGTCATAGATTTTATATAAAACTATCACTGTGTAGTACACCTGTCGTTTCCACGAACACACATATACCTGCACAAAAGTACACACACATAAACACAAACACACACACATACGGACACAAGCATTCATACACATATACACATACGCTTACATACACGGATACGCACACAATTATATATCCCTGTGTTTATGAGCCTAGAGAGATATGTACACATATGTAGATCGAGATAGATATCTCAATAGAGCTTCCCTCTGAGGCGGCGGGCTGTCAGAAACGTTAGCACGCCGGGCGAAATTCTTAGGGGTGTTTCATTTGTATTTACGTTCTGAGTTCAAATTCCGCCGAGGTCGACTTTACCTTTCATCCTTTCGGGGTCGATAAATTAAGTACCAGTTGCTTACTGGGGTCGATCAAATCGACTGGACCCTCCTAAAAAATTTCGGGCCTTGTGCCCTGATTAGAAAAGCATATATCCTCTCTCTCTCTCTCTCTCTCTCTCTCTCTCTCTCTCTCTCTCTTCTCTCTCTCTCACTCTCTCTGCACGCACATACTCACAAGTATATATACGCACAAATATGCACACGTAGATGATGTATATGTATGAACATGGGATTGCATATTGCTTATTTGTGCACCTGCATATGTTTACATAGACGGATGTACAGAAAACGAACAAATATGAATGGAGAACCATATACACAGACACATGTATATATACAAATATGCATACATACATACATATATATATATAATATATATATATGTATTCATATATGCATAGTATATATATATATATAATATATATATATATATATATATGCATGTCTATACGTATATATATATATATATTATATATATATATATATATATATATATATACATATGTGTATATTTAAATATATATATGCATATATGTATATATATATATATATATATATATATATATATATATATATATATATATATATTATATATAAACAAGAAAAAAGCAACAAGAATGGATTTGTTGTTCAGTACAATTGTTTCATATGAAGAACAGCTTTATTAAAAGCTGCAAATATTGCAGCAAATACAAGTGTCCCGTATTCATCAGCCAAAACACATATGAGTTTCCCAACATCCTAGGTGTTGAGGCTACACTCATAAAGTATCGAAGAGAGTTCTATAAAAGCAAAGTTAGATTGTAAGCAGACTTCAAAAGTTCTCTAATGATGCACAGTTTCATAAAAGGTTTTTAAAAAAGTTTGTTAGCTTGTTAGCTAAGTATTTATATATATATATATATATATATATATATATATTATATATATTATATATATATATATATATATATATATTATTATAATATACATGTATACGTAATCCCCACTCCCCCCCCCAAAAAAAAAAGAGAAAAACACAGCAAGAAAAAAACGCGAGGACGTGCTACATGCAAAGGTGTTTTACACTTCGAGCAAACACTTCTTCAGAAACAGAAGACTGAGGAAATTCCAAGACAAAAGGAAAATGGTAGAAAAAAATCGTCAACAATCCACATGTAGTTACGTGTACATATGTACAGGCATGTATACATATACACAGATGAACATATATATATATATATGTGTGTGTGTGTGTGTGTGTGTGTGTATTACTCTTCACTGTTTTACTTGTTTCAGTCATTTGACTGCGGCCATGCTGGAGCACCGCCTTTAATCGAGCAACTCAACCTCGGGACTTATTCTTTTGTAAGTCCAGTACTAATTCTATCGGTTTTGTCTTGCCGAACTGCTAAGTGACGGGGGAGTAAACACACCAACATCGGTTGTCAAGCAATGCTAGGGGGACAAACAACAGACACACAAACACACACACGCATATATAATATATATAATATATATATATATATAATAATATTATATAATATATATATATAATATTGATAAAACGGTAAGATAACAAAAGAAAGAAGAGACCTCAATATTATGTAAATAGAGGAAATTTATCTATACAATATGTTACATTACTCGGTAGTCAAGATAAAACTCTTCGGCATCTGAAACTCAGAGTTTTATCTTGACTACCGAGTAATGTAACATATTGTATATATATATATATATATATATATATATATATACATATATACGACGGGCTTCTTTCAGTTTCCGTCTACCAAATCCACTCACAAGGCTTTGGTCGGCCCCATGCTATAGTAGAAGACGCCTGCCCAAGGTGCCACGCAGTGGGACCGAATCCGGAACCATGTGGTTGGCAAGCAAGCTACTTACCACACAGCCACTCCTGCGCCTATATATGTGTGTGTGTGTGTGTGGTGTGTGTGTGTGTGTGTGTGTGTGTGTGTATATGTGTGTGTTTGTATATATATATATATATACGCATATATACATGTATGTATGCATGCATGCATGTAGGGAAACTTATTAGACATTGAAATGAAAATGTCCGCTCGTTGTAATCGTGTCGCTCGCCAATATAGATCAATGTCCCATATACTTCTTACCTGAGTCCTGGCTGGGCAGCGTGTTGTGTTCCTTTTGAAACCAAAGTAGAACAGGTAACCAGAACAAAAAACAATGTGATTGATCGTTTCCTTACATTGACAAATGCAGCAAGCAATTACAACATGGTGGATTTGCTGAAGTGATGAAGCGGAGGAGGAGAGTCGGAAGCGATATGGACGTACGTAGGAGAGAAATGATGTCATCGATTGTTGTTTCATGTTCGTGCTGCTAATTAATAATAATAATAATAATAATAATAATAATAATAATAATAATAATGGTAGTGGTGGTGGTGGCAGCACCCGCCGCAGTAGTAGCAGCAGCAGCAGCAGTAGTAGTAGTAGTAGTAGTAGTAGTAGTAGTAGTAGTAGTAGTAGTAGTAGTAGTAGTAGTAGTGTTGGTGGTGGTGGTGGTGTGGTGGTAGTAGTAGTGGTTATGATGATGACAAAAATGAAGCAATGATGAAATGATTATAAAAAATTCACAACCGAACAAGGAAACTTATTTAGGATTTTATGTATGTGGTTGTTGTTGTCGTTCTGAAAGTCGAGGTCTGCCTTAATCAAACACACCTATGATGAAAGGCATTTAGGTTATCGTCATTTCGATACGTTTTTTATACGCAGGATTGTGCTCCTCAGATTATCCGTTTTTGTAATCAAGTTTACGAAGGCTTTAGTTGTTATTTCTAACACAAAAATTGACCATATAGGACATCTTTTATTCACTGAATTTGCCCAATGCGTAAAGTGAAAAATGCACATTCTACAACATGTATTATATATGTACGTATATATGTGCATATGTATGTATGTATGTATGTATGTATTGTATGTATGTATGTATGAGTGGCTGTGTGGTACGTAGCTTGCTTATGAACCGCATGGTTCCGTGTTCAGTCCCACCACGTGGCACCTTAGGCAAGTGTCTTCTACTATAGCCTCGGTCCGACCAAAGATTTGTGAGTGGATTAAAAAATCGGGGTCGATTAAATAAGTACCAATTAAGCACTGGAGTCGATATAATCGACTTAATCCGTTTGTCTGTCCTTGTTTGTCCCCTCTGTGTTTGGCACCTTGGGGGTAAGTAAAGAAATAGGGATTTTCTCAGTCTTCACTTTCTGACTTCAAATCCCGCCGAGGTCGACTTTGCTTTTCATCTTTCCGGGCTTGATAAATTATGTACCAGTAAAACACTAGGGTCGACGTAATCGACTATTCTTCTCCCCGAAAATATCAGGCCATGTGTGCCTTTGGTAGAAAGGATTATATACGTGATACACACAAACACATGTAATATATATATATATATAATTCATAAATGGAATTTATCTTGGATGTATTTGGGGTACTTAGTTGTGCCCATGACTTAGTATTTGCTTCTTCCATGGGTGCGAGTAAGTATCTCATTTATTTCTTTTGCCACATGTATCACTGACGAAGAGAGGGCTCTTAGTAGCTAACTCTGAAATCGGTCCGATATGGTAATAATGGAATTTTTTAGAAATTTCTGTCAGCCTTTTTTCGAGTAGCGTGCGTACTGTAGGAAAAATTACATGGTTAATGGACAATATGTCCAATTTTTCGGCATATTTGGCATTAGAATTTTTTTCCTTTGCCCTCATTTACGAATTGTTTATAAATTTAACCGTTAAAGGTATTTTTTAATATGCTGGCCATTGATAAAAATTTTTTCGAGAAAATTTTTTTTTTTCGAGAATAATTTTATCCTCACATTTGATATATATATATATATATATATATATATATACAAACACATACATATATGTATATATCATTCTCTCTCTTTTACTTGTTTCAGTCATTTGACTGCGGCTATGCTGGAGCACCCCTTTAGTCGAGTAAATCGCCCCCAAATCGGTCTCTTTTGCACCGCTAAGTTACGGGGACGTAAACAAACCATCGTTGGTTGCCAAGCGATGTTGGGGGTACGAACACAGACACTCAAACATATACACACATATACATATATATATATATATATAGAGAGAGAGAGAGATACGACGGGCTTCTTTCAGTTTCCGTCTACCAAATCACCTCACAAGGCTTTGGTCAGACCGAGGCTATAGAGGAAGACACTTACCCAAGGTGCCACGCAGTGGAACTGAACCTGGAACCATGTAGTTCGTAAGCACGCTACTTACCACATAGCCAACCCACACTACACTCCGAAGTTTGCTGCTGCGTCTATCTTTTTGTTTACAAAGAGATCCAGCTTGAAAGGTGACTATTTTGAAACGAGAGAAGAGATCAAAGCAAATTTGCTTCAGGAATTACGTTGGAAATGTAACAAAAGTAAAATAAAAAAAAATAATGCAAACTTGGCAATTACAGATTAATTAAAACAATGCAACATAAAAGACAGGAAAAGTAATTAAGAGCACTAATATCATAATGGATAAGAAACACAGATTAGGGAATTAAACAGAACACACGTATAAATACTTAGGAATCAATGAACTAGACGCAGGCGTAGCTGTGTGGCGATTAGCTTGCTTCCCAACCACATGGTTCCGGGTTCAGTCTTACTGTGTGGTATCTTGGGAAAGTGACTTCCACTATAGACTCGGGCTGACCAAATTCATGTGAGTGGATTTGGTAGTCGGAAACTGAAAGTAATCTGGCAATATATATATATATATATATATATATATATATATAATATTAATTCGAGACAAAACCACTATTTTGCAAAACAAACAAGGAAAGACTTAATCAATACATAAAAATTTTAATATAAAGTAAATAAACCGCCACTACAATTGTTTCATGTCTTCAAATGACATTCGTCAGGTGGATTTCGGATCTAAAATATCAATATTTTAAAATATCGTTTTTTGTTTTTTGTTTTTTGTACATATTTAAATATGAGAACTTTAATAATAGGTTTCTTTATATTCAATTGTTTATAGGGTTTATTTTAGATTATATATTGATTATATATAGATTATATATAGATTATATATAGATTATATATATTTATATTTTTTCATTGATAATTTTATTATTTTAAACTTATATTTTAAAATATTGATATTTTAGATCGGAAATCCACCTGACGATTGTCATTTGAAGACATGAAACAATTGTAGTGGCGGTTTATTTACTTTATATTAAAATTTTTATGTATTGATTAAGTCTTTCCTTGTTTGTTTTGCAAAATAGTGGTTTTGTCTCGAATTAATATTATATAATATTTTACTATAAAATTGGATTTAATCCTAAATCTGATTTTTTCCTGTAAATTTGGATTTATTCCCTAATTATTTATTATATTATCTATATATATATATATATATATATATTATATATATATATATATATATATTGGTTTATATATATATATTAAACTATGGTTGCAGAACAAACAAATACGAGGTCATCCACGTAGCATTTCGTATCTCGAACATTTAATCACAAAATGCTTTTTTCTTTCACATAGAATATACATGTATAACATCACGGAAGATGAAACACAACTCATCAATACAAGCATATAAGGAAAATGCAAGAAAAATGTGTGAATACAGTTCAACACGGTTAAAAGTTAATACTTTAGCGATTAAGAAATATATATATTTTTAAAAACATTACAACACCTGGAATAATAAATACGTAAAAATATATTATATATCTATATATAAATATATAGATATATAAAAAATATATATATAAATACATATATATAGGAAGCATATAAATAAGTAATATATAATATATAAGGTAAGATAAAAGTTCATCGTTTAGAAATTTTTTTCATTAAAAATTACTTTTCAGATAAAGGAAACCTATAGTTAAAAGCCAGTGTCCAAGCAAAAAAGAAGAAACCATATTTACATTTCCAAAAAATTTTATCCTACATTAGACATAAATTTAATATTGTTCACTTCCGGACTCTCCCACTCTGCGAGTGCCTCAGTTCAAATCGCACGTGTCTTGAATGGGCTGGAGTATTTCTATTTTGGATTTATTTGGGGTACTTAGTTGTGCTCATGACTTAGTGTTTTCTTCTTCCATGAGTATGAGTAAGTATCTCATTTACTTCTTTGACACATGTATCACTGACGAAGGGAGGGTTCTTTTTGAACTAACCCTGTAATCGGTCCGATATGGTAATAATGGAATTTTTTAGAGATTTCTGTCGACCTTTTTTCGAGTAGCGTGCGTACTGGGGAAAAAAATTATATGGTAAATGGACAATATATCCAATTTTCGGCATATTTGGCATTAGGAATTTTTTCGTTTGCCCTTATTTATAAGTTGTATATATATATATATATATATATATATATATATATATATATATATATATATATATATATATATATATATATATATATATATATAAATATATATACGGAGATGTACTCGCATAGCAAGTGATTTGATCTGAGATCGTGTGCTGGAACGAAAACAATTGCAGCGTGGAAGGTGTTTGTAAGCCATTTAAGAAACACACAAAAGCCGTTCGATTCACTTCAACATTTAAGTTTAATTTGTCAAAATATTTTCGTCGCTAAAATCCGCGACGGATTTTTGTCAGTGAACAGGTTGCGGATTTTAGCGACGAAAATATTTTGACAATTAAACTTAATGTTGAAGTGAATCGAACGGCTTTTGTGTGTTTCTTAAATGGCTTACAAACACCTTCCACGCTGCAATTGTTATATATATATATATATATATATATATATAATGTAATCTTACTTGGAGAATAAGAAAAAAAAAAAATATATATATATATATATGACCTCGTGAGTACCGCTGGCGATTTTTTTCCTCTGTCTTCCCCTCTCGGGATCTTTCCTTCTCTTATGTTTCCGACGAAGAGCTCCGCTCGCAACGTTAAACGCTCCTTCTTCCCTTCTTTCCTGAGCGTCCATTAATACTTTATTTGTTCTACGTCCTCGTGTTGTTGTGTTGTTGTTTTTTTTGTGTTTCTTGTTTGGATTAACTTTATATATTAATTTATCTCCCTCATTATTTAAATATTGAAATAAATACGTTCTCTAGTAGTAAGCACCAACCGCAGCCCTTCGCCTCAGGAATTTATTAGCGCGCCAGAACCAAGACATTTGAAATTTTATCACTAGTGTAATCGGTAAAACTATACACGTGTCTGTGCTGGCACGGAAAGCTGGGGTTAGTTTTTTCAGTTTACATTACAATGAACGAATGCACTGAAGAAGCACGGACATTTGAATTACGTAAGTAATTCTTTTGTTAAAGGCCGAAACCGAGGTATGCATTTAATTTGTTTTTTATATAAATTTTCATCTGTCCTGCCCGCCAAATTTGGTTCTGGTGTTCGCTGTATTTTTCCTCTAGAGAATTTCCTTGTAGTTTGATCGTTAATGGTCTATTTCTAGCATACGGCCGACTCCCTAGCAGTAAGCCCTGCCAATATACACATATATTAGAATTTTCTCTGACTTCTCAGATTTTTTGTATGCTGGACTACTGGTTTTAAATTGATATTAAAATTAATATTAATTTATCTCCTTCATTATTTAAATATATATATATATATATATAGATAGATAGATAGATAGATAGATAGATAGATAGATAGATAGATAGATAGATAGATAGATAGATAGATAGATATGCATATGTATATGTATATATGTATATACATATATATACATGTGTGTGTGTGTGTGGTGGGGTGTATGTATATATTAATGATTCGTAGGTGCGTGGTATTTCGTTATGCAAGCACAATATACTGTAAAGTATATTAAATGTTTTTTTATTAGCCAATACCACATTCTACGGCGTTACGAAACGTTGTAGCAAAAATCAGTGAAAAAGAAACCAAAACCACAAAAGAAGTTGTTGGAAAACAATGGTGGGATTGGCTGAAGAAAGGAACCCTAAAAAAGAAACCGAAAGCACTATACTAGCAGCGAACAGACCAAAATTTGGCCACGGACTGGAGAGTCAACCTTGGAATGAGCAAGTGTCTCCGCTGTGTCGCATCGGCGATAGAGTGGATGAATCCATTGCCCATATCACGGACGAAAGCTCTAGAGTTGTCCAAAACCTCTACAATTTGTGGCAACACGATCATGTAGCGAAAATGCTACATTGGAAACTGTGCGAAAAGTGAGGGCTAGAAAAGGGCAAGACCGCAGAGTGTGGTGGAGTCGGAGACTAGCAAAATCCCTGCGATTTCCCAATCCAAACAGAACAGGTGCAAGAGGATAACGGACCGGTCCTCGTGGTGATCGACAAGCTTCATTACATGTGCTCTATAGTTGCTGTTGCGTCTTCCTTTGACCCCCAAATAGTCAAGAAGGAGGGCGAAAAATAAATAAGTACAACGCTTATAAGTACGAAATACCCCGGTTATGAAAATGAAGAAGGTGAAGAGAGTGGCCAATTATTGTTGGCCTCTTGGGGACAGTATCAGAAGTCATCATGGGGAATATAAAGGAAATTGGAATAGAGCCCCAGGAGAACTGTTACAAAAGGTTTGCCTCCTCGATACGGCAAGAATGATTAGGAAATTATTAGATGGCGGAAAATAACGGATAGCAAGGTACAGTAGGCTGCAAGTTGTAAGCCCGCTAGCATGCAAGACTCCGGGAGTTCCAACAAAATCTGTGGTAAAAAGAAAATAATAATAAAAAAAATTATGATTTCAAATTTTTGCACAACGCCAGCAATTTCGAGGAGGAGAGAATGTCGAAAAGATGGACCGAAGTGCTCAAGTGGTACTTATTTTATCAACCACGAAATGATGAAAAGCATAATAATAATAACAACAACAATTATTATTATTATTATTATTGAGTGAGAGAGCAGTTCATGTTATCAAAGTGACACTGGGGTAAAATATACGAAGCCCAGTATATCCATCATGACTACCCGTCTGATAAGGGTACACCAGGCACATGCATCACAACCATATGTGCGCGACATGGTGATCTCGTATCAAGATAAACAGCTCATGACCTTGCAGGTGGGGCCCAGTTAGAATTTTCTTCAGGTTGAGTAGCCCATCCCGCTCAAAAGGTCCCTGAATAAAGGTTGTTTAAGGATGTTGAAAGAACCACCCACGTTTCCAGAGGTGAATTATTCAAATGCCAAAGAATCCCTCTCAACACATGGCTATGATGCTCCCCCACTACTTCTGCTCGAGATCAGAGATGCACATATCGTCAGCCACTAAGAGAGATGCTCAACTGGTTAAGATCAAACAACTGACAAGCAAATCTGTGGTATTGAGCAGAATATTTGCTGTAGCCCATCTTTTATACCAAGACAAAACAATGTACATGATAACACTTCCTGTCAGTTAAGATCAGAAGCCATGATTGCAACTGCCTGGTACTGCATCAGGGCATTAAGTATTATTATTATTATTGTTGTTGTTGTTGTTGTTGTTGTTGTTGTTGTTATTGTTATTATTATTATTATTATTATTATTATTATTATTATTCCTGAGTGAGAGAGTAGAGCATGCCATCAAAGTGGCACTGGGATAAAATATACGAAGCCCTGTATACCCATCATGACTACCTGTCTTTTAAGGGTAGATTAAGCACATGCATCACAACCATATGTGTGCAACATGGTGATCTCATATCAAGATAAACAGCGCATGACCTTGCAGGTGGGGTCCAGTTAGAATTTTCTTCTGGTCGAGTAAGCCATACCGATCAAAAGGTCCTTGAATAACGATTGTTTCCAAAGGTGAATTATCCAAACCTTTAAGAATTCCTTTCAACACACGGCTATGATGCTCCCCCACTACTTCTGCTCGTGATCAGAGATGCACATATCGTCAGCCACTAAGGGACATGGTCAACTGGTTATGGTCAAACAACCGACAAGCAAATCTGTGGTATTGAGCAGAATATTTGCTGTAGCCCATCTTTTATTATTATTAATATTATTATTATTATTATTGTTGTTGTTGTTGTTGT
>NC_043004.1:65133240-65140740 GCF_006345805.1 Octopus sinensis | reverse complement strand
TTATATATATATATATCGGGTTCAGTTCCACTGCGTGGCACTTTAATCAAGTGTCTGCTAGTATAGCCCCGGGCCGACCAAAGCCTTGTGAGGGGATTTGGTAGACGGAAACTGAAAGAAGCCCGTCATATATATGTGTGTATATATTTATATTATATGTTATATATATATATATATATATATATATATGCGTATGTGTATACATTTGTGTGTCTGTGTTTGTCTCCGCAGCATCACTTGACAACCGATGCTGGTGTGTTTACGTCCTCGTAAATAAGCGGCTCGCAAAAGAGTCCGATAGTACTTTGTAAGTACTAGGCTTACAAAGAATAAGCCCTGGGGTCGATTTGCTCAGCTATATATATATATATATTTATATAATATATATATATATTATATATATATATAGGGGGGGGAGAGAGTGAACAGTGAATAAATTGTCGTCTAAATTAGACAAAAATGAAAATAACACTGACATCTCATTTTACAGAAATATTTAACAAAATTACATGAAAATATCTTTAAATGCGAAAAAGTAAATTTATTCAATAAAATCGCTATTGGCTTCAACCGTGGCCTGCAGACGACTTCGGAATCTCCTGGATGGTCTTCTTGTGTAAGTTGATGAATGCTACAATAATCGTTACCTTCAGTTCATCTTTGGTGTTACAAAGAGTTTTGTGGGTCTCTTACTCAAAAGTAACCCACGCATAATAATTATATGTATGTAAAATTTAATGGAGATGATGGTCCATTTATAGTACAACCTTTTTTTGGTGCTCGTTTGTGAGCTAAGGCAGTGGTTTCCAAACTTTTTAGAGCCGCGACCCACTATTTATCACACCAGTTTATGACGACCCACTTAACTCTACTGAGTAAAAACATTAATGAAATTAACAAATTTATTTCAGATTACATCTTCAGTGAGGCCTGTGAGAAGGATGAGCCTGTTTCTTGCTACGCTCAATAATAGAATTAACATCAGGTTCAATGCGTGATAGTTTCAGGCGTAAAGAATTTGAGAGATGCAGTTTATTTCGATATTTGCTTTTAATCCCAACCTTTGCTGAAAATCCAGCTTCACAAATATAATATAACGTGAAAGGGAAGAAGTACTTTTAATCCCTTCGGTGGAAATGATTGGGTACGAGGTTTGAAGAGACGCCCAGAACTGTACCAATTTTCGGGTGTTAAAAGTCTTTTTCATGGAAGAGTCACTAAAACAAAACCTTGAAGTAGTAACTGTTATCGACTCGATCAGTGTTATACTTCGCCTAGTTAAAGTTCTCTATGAATAGGTAAAAACAGACATCTACTTTTTACGATTACGTACGAATAAATAACTTGAGAAAATGACAACCTCTGATTTGTTAAGTTCGTGAAAAAGCCTACTGCTTGATAAAACAACAAGTCTGGTATTGAAAACATAAGTCTTGAACTATCTCGATAGACAGCAGTTAATCAAAGCTAATGCGTAATTTTATAACTTTTTGCGACCCACTAAGATTCCGTTCGTGACCCAACTATGGGTCGCGACTCATAGTTTGGGAACCACTGAGCTAAGGAGTAATAAAATTTTTAGAAGATAAAAGTTTCGGTTGTCAGTAATTTACATTCAAATAAATGAAATCATGCTTCCCGTGGTTTATAGAGACGTAATTGGATGGGATACGTTGTCCCATTCCTGTACTTTTAGGATCAATAAACACATGTATATATTAAAAAATCAAGTAATAAAGAATAACAAAAATAATAAAATGTAAACGAAGTAAGACAGATATATATTCAATAGATGAAGTCTGTTCGTCGTTTTTACAATCTATGGAGAAATAGTGAAATTAGCCACGTTTCTACGTCTACCACCTGGCTTCACAGATTTACTTTCATACTGTATCATACTTTAATACTGCGTTGGTTAGAAAATCCGTTGACAGGGCTGCTTTAATGTAAAGCGTTTATAGAATGCAAATTTGGTCAGTCCAGTACTTTGAAGCTTTAGGATTTCTAGAGTATATTAACAAGTCGGCTGTTTATTCATACTCTTTTACTTGTTTCAGTCATTTGACTGTGGTCATGTTGGAGCACCGCATTTAGTCGAGCAAATCGACCCCAGGACTTAATCTTTGAAAGCCTAGTACTTATTCTATCGGTCGCTTTTGTCGAACCGCTAGGTTACGGGGACGTAAACACACCAGCATCGGTTGTCAAGCGATGTTGGGGGGACAAACACAGACACACAACCACACACACACACACACACGACATATATATATATATATATTATATATTATATATATATATATATTATTATATATATATGAAAAAACAAGTCAAAATAGAAAATGCTAAAATAATTTTAAATAAAGAACATTTCAGTACCGGTTTCGGTCATTTTGAGACCTTTTCAACGTAACGATTAAATAATTAAATTAGAAAAATTAGAAGAAAAGTTTTTTTAAAGGACTATTGGTATAGTGTTTCTTCTTCTTCTTCTTCTTCTTCTTCTTCTCTTTCTGCTCCACCTTCTACCTCTTAACTTATCACTAATGCTTTTTAGTAAAACACCTACGCAAATTCCATAAACAAACCTCTCAATAGAAATATTCTCCTGAATTGAACTGCAACTGCTAGCCGTCACTGACCATTCAAAAATACAAAATCAAGGCACTCCCAATTTTTCCACCCCCCTCCCCTCATCAGGCTTCTTCTTCTTCTACCCTACCAAGAATTCACAACGACCTCGAACACACAAGTGCAAACAAGGGAGTCAGAGAAAGGCAGATGCCACTTATATCTGAACACTATACAAATATTCCTTTAAAAAAACTTTCTTCTAATTTTTCTCAAATTTAATTATTTAATCGTTACAGTTGAAAAGTCTCAAATGACCGAAACCGGTTACTGAAATGTTCTTTATAAAATTATTTTAGCATTTTTCTATTTTGACTTGTTTTTTCATATATATCAACTCGTGTGTTCCTTTTCACCCTTACACACACACATATATATATATATATATAGATATATATATACATATACATACTTACAACGGGCTTCTTTCAGTTTCCGTCTACCAAATCCCCTCACAAGGCTTTTGTCGGCCCGAGGCTATAGTAGAAGACACTTGCCCAAAGTGCCACGCAGTTGGATTGAACCCGGAACCATGTGGTTGAAAAGCAAGCTACTTACCACACAGCCACCGGTGTTAATAATCTGATGAGAACCCAAAATGTTTCGAAAATAGGTTAAGGCTCTTCGTTTATTTGTTTGTTTTTGTCAATCTATGGAGAAATGGTAAAATGTGCCAAGTTACGTACAGAGATATAGATAGATAGAGAGATATATACACAGACATGCAGGAAGTAAATAGACACCTTTAAGTTTCGAAATCTTTTTTTTTTTTTATTAATTGGTTGAAGGAAAGGTTTTCTTCTAGCTGCTCGTCCATAATACCCAAGCTTTTGCAGATATGTAACACACGTTCTTGGAATAACTTCTAGCTGTTTTGCAATGTCAGATGCCTTCGAACTGGGTTCGTTTTTCACAGTTCTCTTCAAACAGCGAAACTTCCTTTCCGAGGGCCCAGGTCGGCCGGGACGAGAATCTGTTGATTCTTTTCCTTCACTTTTGATTTGCACTATAATTCTATTGACAGTAGCAAGAGGAATTTGAAGATTTCCGGCAATTTTTCGTTGGCTAAGACCAGCCTCAGATTGCCCGACAATACGACCTCTTTGAAAATCTAACAGTTCTGCTGAATATAATGGCACCTGGAATGAAAAATGATAATTATATTGTAAATTCTACAATATTAACATATATTAATGTAAACATATTAAGACACTTCAATCAGAAATGTTGAAAATTAAAGGTGTCTATTTACTTCCTGCATGTCTGTGTAGGTGAATAGTCAGATGGAATAAATAGAATCGTGTCTCAGTTATATAGTTTCATCAGACCGAGCTGGCCGAGTGGTTAGCGCGCCGGGCGAAATGCTTGGCGGTATTTCGTCTGTCGTTACGTTCTGAGTTCAAATTCCACCGAGGTCGAATTTGCCTTTCATCCTTTTGGGGTCGATAAATAAAGTACCAGTTCGCACTGGGGTCGATGTAATCGACTTAATCCCTATGTCTGTCCCCTCTATGTTTAGCCCCTTCTGGGCAGTAAAGAAATATATATATTCTCAAGACTTGATTACCTCCTAATTATCAAGACGAATGTAAATTTCTTGAAATATATGTACACACATAAACCACAGGCGTGACCACATGGTCCACCAAATCCACTCACAAGGGATTGGTCGGCGAAGAGGGGTAAATTACCCCAACTGGCATGAGTAAAATTATATACAAAACGTGTCCAAAGGACGTGTTTCGGAGATGTCACGTCATTTTGAATTACAACCAATTTGGTTTCTAAAACGTTGTCAGGTGACTAAACAGATATTCAGGCCCGAAATTTTGAGGGGTGGGGGCCAGTCGATTAGACCGACTCCAGTACGCAACTGGTACTCAATTTATTGATCCTGAAAGGATGAAAGGCAAAGTCGACCTCGGCAGAATTTCAACTCAGAACGTAGCGGCAGACGAAATACGTATTTCTTTACTACCCACAAGGGGCCAAACAAAAGAGGACAAGCAAGGATAGACAAACGGATTAAGTCGATTATATCGAGCTCAGTGCGTAACTGATACTTAATTTATCGATCCCGAAAGGATGAAAAACAAAGTCAACCTCGGTGGAATTTGAACTCAGAACGTAACGTCAGACTAAATACCGCAAAGCATTTCGCCCGGCGCGCTAACCACTCTGCCAGCTCGCCGCCTCTAAACAGATATTATTTGTCAGATGATTATTACTTGCCTTAAACTTATTTTTTGACATGATTTTTTTTTGCTTTGCTTTTGCATTGTTTTTTTGTTTTGTTTAAGTGGATTTAAGTAGTTATGCAATTCAGCCCTTTAACGAAATCGATTGGATTCCGAAGACGGAATCCAAATTGCTCCGGCATCAAAATGCCACAATTTGATGTAATTGAAACAAAAACGAAACATCATTTCCCCAAAACCTGAAATGAAAAAGTTTCTAGAAAAATCATTTTATTTCTTAATGAAGATATTAATCTATTTTATCGCAGTTTCTTCATAATTTTTATATTTATATTTGTATTCTCTATATACATATATTCTATGATTTTCTTCCTCCCAAATCAAGGGGGTAACAACCGCATAAATAAATATATTTTGGGGTTATTCGTCAAAAAATTCCTTGACCCCTGCTGTAGAGGAAAACGCTTGACCGAGGTACCACGCACCATGCTGTTGAGGAGCAAACTTCCTAGCACTTAGTCACACCTTCACCTATGTATATGCCTGTATATTTGCCATTTTTCTACACATTTTTATTACATTTGATATATCCTTTATAATGTAATATTCTTTTCTACTCTGGGCACAAGGCCCGACATTTTAGGAGAGTGAGCCAGTCGATTAGATCGACACCAGTACGCAACTGGTGCTTAATTTATCTACCCCAAAAACATGAAAGGCAAAGTCGATCTCGGCGGAATTTGAACTCAGAACATAAAGACAGACGAAATAACGCCAGGCATTTCGCCCGGTGTGCTAACGTTTCTTATTTCTTTACTACCCACAAGGGGTTAAACACAGAGAGGACAACCAAGGACAGACAAACGGATTAAGTCGATTATATCGACCCCAGTGTGTAACTGGTACTTACTTTATCGACCTCGAAAGGATGAAAGGCAAAGTTGACCTCGGCGGAATTTGAACTCAGAACGTAGCGGCAGATGAAATACGGCTACGCATTTCGCCAGGCGTGCTAACGTTTCTGCCAACTCGCCGCCTTCTTATGACGTTATATTGTCTCGTTACCGAATACGGTGTCTTTGGATTGACATCTTTCATAGAATTTCTGTCGTTTGGGTTGTTTTTTTTTTCGTTTAGTACATAAATACCACTCATGTACAGGAGTCAATTTAATAGGTTACCGCAGTCGTGGCAACAGCAGCAGCGGCAGCAGCAGCAGCAGCAGCAGCAGTAGCAGTAGTAGTAGTAGTAGTAGTAGTAGTAGTAATGGTGGTGGCGTTTAGAGGTGACGATGCGAGGAGAGGGGCGCATGGTGATTATTTTGTTGGTGTAAACTAGTCTTATTTAATCCGTCAGCAAACCAGATTTTTGTTAGAAAGGAAAACTATTTTTTATTATGCCTATATATTTAGACGATCGCTAAGTACAACATATACACCTGTGGGTGTGTCTGTGTGGGGGTGCATGTAAGTATTCACCGACGCATCCACCCACCCATCTGTACTGTACTGTTTGCATCTATACATAAATATAGATATATTGTATATTATATATATATATATATATATATATATATATATATATATATATATATAATATATATATATATTTAAGGTATGTAACGTAATTATTCTAAATCTACTCCATGTATGGAGTAAACACTTATTGATTCTGACTAACCTCATGCTACCAGCGACACTATCAATTACAAACACATCCCCCCACCCCGTATACAGATACATGTGTGTGTGTGTATGGTGTGTTGGCTGCTATCGGCTCGTCGTCGTACCTATATATATGTATATGTATGTGTGTATACACATCTATATGTATACAATATATGTATATGTATGTATACATATATACATGTATACATATATATATATATATGTATATACAAATATAATATATATATGTATATATAACATTATATACATATACATATATAACACATATTTATATATATATATTATATATATATATATATATATTATTACATATATGTAGTAGTATGTATGTATGTATGTAGTATGTATGTATGTATGTAGGTATATAAATAGATAGATAAATAGATAGATAGATACATACATACATGTATATTTACACATATATTACTGTCTTTTCTCATTGTGCCATTGTGCAGTGTCTATTTAATCTTCCACTCGTCGCCCCTAGCTATGGGACACCGCAATATTTCTGCTGCACTCTTAGCATAATTACTTTACCTTATTGCCGGCTACAAGGTATTTACAAAATACAATATAAGATCTACAAAATAAAATTACAAACTACAAAATAGCATATCTTCTCTATACGATTCGTTAATTAGGTACGTAAGCTTTAGACTGTTTGCCGTGCTAGGTATATGGGTGCTGCGATGTTTTATGCCTATTCATGTAGTTTTCTGGAACCTTGATATACGATGCTGCGCCAGATGTGGGGGCCAGATATGTACACGCATGCTGTTGTGACATTATTAAACATAAATATGGCAACGTATATTTGCATCTCTGTTGTTGTTGTTGTTTGGTAGTGGTTGGAGTGTGGTGGTGGTGGTGGTGGTGGTGCTGATGTGGTGTTGATGTGGTGGTGTCGATGGCACTGGTTGTGAAGGTGGTGATGGTGGTGAAGCTGGTGGAGGTAGTGGTTGTGGTGGTGGTGGTGGTGGTGG
>NC_043004.1:65125740-65128240 GCF_006345805.1 Octopus sinensis | reverse complement strand
TTTCACTATTATTATTATTATTATTATTATTATTAACATTATTCTTGTTATTATCATCATTTTCACTACTTTTATTATTATTATTATTAACATTATTCTTGTATTATCATCATTTCCATATTATTATTATTATTATTATTATTATTATTATTATTAACATTATTCTTGTTATTATCATCATTTTCACTATTATTATTATTATTATTATTATTATTAACATTATTCTTGTTATTATCATCATTTTCACTATTATTATTATTATTATTATTATTATTAACATTATTCTTGTTATTATCATCATTTTCACTATTATTATTATTATTATTATTATTATTATTATTATTAAACATATTATTGTTATTATCATCATTTTCACTATTATTATTATTATTATTATTATTAACATTATTCTTGTTATTATCATATTTCACTATTATTATTATTATTATTATTATTAACATGTTCTTGTTATTATCATCATTTTCACTATTATTATTATTATTATTATTATTATTATTATTAACATTATTCTTGGATTATCATCATTTTCACTATTATTATTATTATTATTATATTATATTAACATTATTCTTGTTATTATCATCATTTTCACTATTATTATTATTATTATTATTATTAACATTATTCTTGTTATTATCATCATTTTCACTATTATATTATTATTATTATTATTATTAACATTGTTCTTGTTATTATCATCATTTTCACTATTATATTATTATTATTATTATTATTATTAACATTATTCTTGTTATTATCATCATTTTCACTATTATTATTATTATTATATTATTAACATTATTCTTGTTATTATCATCATTTTCACTATTATTATTATTATTATTATTATTAACATTTCTTGTTATTATCATCATTTTCACTATTATTATTATTATTATTATTTTATTATTAACATTATTCTGTTTTATCATCATTTTCACTATTATATTATTTTATTATTATTATTAACATTGTTCTTGTTATTATCATCATTTTCACTATTATTATTATTATTTTATTATTAACATTATTCTTGTTATTATCATCATTTTCACTATTATTATTATTATTATTATTATTATTATTAACATATTCTTTTATATCATCATTTTCACTATTATTATATTATTATTATTATTAACATTATTCTTGTTATTATCATCATTTTCACTATTATTATTAATATTATTATTATTATTATTAACATTATTCTTGTTATTATCATCATTTTCACTATTATTATTATTATTATTATTATTATTATTATTAACATTGTTCTTGTTATTATCATCATTTTCACTATTATTATTATTATTATTATTATTATTATTAACATTATTCTTGTTATTATCATCATTTTCACTATTATTATTATTATTATTATTATTATTATTATTAACATTATTCTTGTTATTATCATCATTTTCACTATTATTATTATTATTATTATTATTATTAACATTATTCTTGTTATTATCATCATTTTCACTATTATTATTATTATTATTATTATTATTATTATTATTATTATTATTATTAACATTATTCTTGTTATATCATCATTTTCACTATATTATTATTATTATTTATTATTATAATTATCTTGTTATTATCATCATTTTCACTATTATTATTATTATTATTATTATATTAACATTGTTCTTGTTATTATCATCATTTTCACGATTATTATTATTATTATTATTATTATTAACATATTTTGTTATTATCATCATTTTCACTATTATTATATTATATTATTATATTACAATTATTATTCTTGTTATCATCATTTTCACTATTATTATTATTATTATTATTATTATTAACATTATTCTTGTTATTATCATCATTTTCACTA
The DNA here is from genome assembly GCF_006345805.1 of Octopus sinensis. Classification (NCBI taxonomy): domain Eukaryota; kingdom Metazoa; phylum Mollusca; class Cephalopoda; order Octopoda; family Octopodidae; genus Octopus; species Octopus sinensis. Next base: position 65,126,358 of record NC_043004.1, on the reverse strand, counting down.
TTATTATTATTATTATTATTATTATTAACATTATTCTTGTTATTATCATCATTTTCACTATTATTATTATTATTATTATTATTATTATTATTAACATTATTCTTGTTATTATCATCATTTTCACTATTATTATTATTATTATTATTATTATTAACATTGTTCTTGTTATTATCATCATTTTCACTATTATTATTATTATTATTATTATTATTAACATTGTTCTTGTTATTATCATCATTTTCAATATTATTATTATTATTATGATTATTATATTCATTGTTCTTGTTATTATCATCATTTTCACTATTATTATTATTATTATTATTATTATATTAACATTATTCTTGTTATTATCATCATTTTCACTATTATTATTATTATTATTATTATTATTATTATACATTGTTCTTGTTATTATCATCATTTTCACTATTATTATTATTATTATTATATTATTATGAACATTATTCTTGTTATTATCATCATTTTCACTATTATTATTATTATTATTATTATTATTATTATTAACAGTATTCTTGTTATTATCATCATTTTCACTATTATTATTATTATTATTATTATTATTAACATTATTCTTGTTATTATATCATTTTCACT
>NC_043004.1:65118240-65120740 GCF_006345805.1 Octopus sinensis | reverse complement strand
TTGGTCTTTAAGAGATAAAGGTGTCGATTATACATACAATGGAAGATTTTGGCCAGATGTAAGCCCTATACTAACGGCAGCGGAAGGTGCGGTTTATGCGACATGGAGAGATGGCTTATCTGGAAAAGCAGCTTAGACCCTACCACATGTCTAAATACAAGGACAGAGCTTTTCGGATCATGCCCACATGTGACTAAATTTCTGTTACGTTTTTGGTCCCCTAAAGAAAACGGATAGAACATGCTTTCTGTGTTATGTCCCAAGAAGATTTTATATATTTTTATATATTTTTATGTATTTTTATATAATTTTTATGACGAAAAACGCGAGCGATGTATAAGTACGCGGGCAAAGCAGAATTATAACAGAGTAATTTCCCTTCATTTTTAACGGTATTTTTTCATAACGTTTTCAAATAGCCAGATAACCGAAGAGATGGTGTTGTGGATTTCCACTTCGGCATCTGAAACTCAGAGTTCTATCTTGACTACCGAGTAATGTAACATATTGTATAGATATATATATATATATATATATATATAATATATATATATATATATATATATCAACAACAGTGATTTATACATAGATCCATGATAGTAGAGTCCGAGAAGAATAAATTTCTAACGATAAATCGAGCGGAGTCATTTTAAGTTGGATAACTAGGGGTACCAAAGATCCGAGAGAAAGAGGAAGGAGAGATAAGCTTCCAAGAGAGGAGACAGTATCAGAATGGAATAACCACGTGATCGTATATTAGAAATGGTTCAAATTTGCAGAAAACAAAAGGCTTTTTTACGTATCTTTAGTCAGCGAAACAGGCTTAAAAAAAGTTATGGATTTAAGCCTTTCAAGACGATTGCTCAGCATGGCCGCAATCCGAGTGACTAAAGCAAATATGGGATAACGCTGGAATACTTTTGATCACAGTCCTCCACGAACATGGCCGACCAGAACAACAACGACGGAGGCGGCGGCGGCTGTGGCGACGGCGATGGCGACGGTGATGGTGACGGCAATGACGATAGAAACGCCATTTGCCATTTTTTTTCCAGAATTTTCTTTATTTTGTCTTTTTCCGGGATGACTTCTAATAATCATATTTCTGATCATTTATATTCTTCGTTCATAACTTTTTTTTCTCTCTGTCCATTTTAGATCTCGGTCGTTCTATCTGGTTGAATAAATAGGACTTCCTCTTAATCACTTCATTTTTATATTTCACTCTAATTTTATTCTGCATATTGTCTTTCCATTGTATTTTTTTAATGTCAGGATTAAGGGTGAGGGGTGACTTACTTTACAAGGTTCGAATCCAGTTTCTCCTTCTAAAGTGTCATGGCTCCTGAATAAAATAGGTTAATTAACGTATTCATATATGGGTCTCCATTTGTTGAAAGAAATTCTTGGAAAGCCTCTTTTAATTGCTTATTAATTCATTTTCCGTCGATCCATCTTCATTAATTTCTGTTCTGACCGTTCTTTTGCTTGTTTCGTTCCGTTTTGTTTTAAGCTTATGTACAATCACTAATTTATATGGATTAAGCCGCTGCTTCACGCATTCCCCGTGGGGCTGTCGGAAGCACCTTTTCTTGCTTGAATTGTAGTCCGAGGTTCGACTGAGAGGAAAATTTTTATGAAAATTTTCTTTTTTCTTTTTATTGGTGGCACTGATCTTGTTAACTGTGGTTTTGTTAATGGTTATTTTCTCTGGCGGTGCTGCGTTGCTCATTCCTGTGAGGCCGTCGGTAGCACCTTTTCAAGCCTACTTAGTGATGCGCGGTTCGATATCGATGGGAATTTTCATTGAAATTAAAATTTATACATACCAGTTAGCGCGTTCGGCTGTTAACCGATCAGTTGATGGTCCGTGTCCATTCACGGACGCGCTATCTCTTTTTATAGACATAGGGCTGTGTGTGCGCGGTAAGAACTTAGCTTCGCGACCACGCGGTTCCGTGTTCAGTCCCACTAATCGACACCTTGAGCAAGTGCCCTTCTACTATAGCCTGGGGCTGAGTAAAGTCTTGTGAGTGAATTTGGTAAACAGAAACTGCAAGAAGCCTGTCGTATATGTATATTGATGTGTGTATGTGCGTGTGCGTGTCTGTGTTTTTGTTCTCCCACCTCCGGTGATCGTTTGTTTGAACCGGTGATCGTTTGTTTACGTTCCTGCTACCTAGCGCTTCGCCAAAAAGTCCGATAGAATAAGTACTAGGCTTAGCAAAATGATAATAAGTATTTTGGCTGATTCATTCGGCTAAAATTATTGAAGACGGTGCCCCAGCATGGCCGCAGTCTAATGGCTGAAAGAAGTCGAAGATAAAAAAATAAAAGATGCATACGTAGATGCCTTCCTCTGTTCCATGGGGCTGTCGCTGTCACCTCTTCTTACGTAAAGATACAGGGTTCAATATCGAAGGGAATTTTCACCAAAATTGAAATAGATATTGTCTTTTACTCGTTCTTTAGAAGGCGCATGCGTCAGTGGTTAGGGCTT
>NC_043004.1:65105740-65113240 GCF_006345805.1 Octopus sinensis | reverse complement strand
CCAGCGAGAGCTATTATCAACGTTCATATACAGCAGTGGAGCTAGACTGGGGTCTATATGGCCCTTGTGGCACCACGGATGATTTTGCTGTTAAAAATTCATCTGCAATAAATTGGTCAAACTTCTACAATGCACAAAATATTTTAACAATTTTTGACACAATTATTTACAAAAATATATGATTTAAAAAAAAAATATCGAATGGTTATGGGAGTCAGTCCGAGGAGAATATGAGTCTTCACGTTTCTATTACAGATATCTTTCGAACAAGGACGGGGTTCGCCTTTGTGTTCTTTTGTATAGCTTTAGTGATACGGAAGGTACTCTACAGTTGTTAGAGCTATAAAGAAATGCTTTGCTGCTTTTACTGTGATATAATGAAGTAACACAGAAAAGGAGAATATGATATGGATGTCGGAGCAATAATGAAATATAATGATTCGATATCTGGACGAGATGGCAAATTGACTGATGCTGTCGATGTATCTCTTTACACTCACAATCCTTTCCACATCGAGTTGTTTGCTTTTCTCATCAAAATTAACTTCAGTTAGACACACATGACCCTTGAATGCCCCTGAGATGCCTTTGGCAAACTGGAGAAGTGATTGGGCCAGTTTTCCTGCCTGAGCATAGCTCTTCTATTTCCTCCTTCCCACAAATACCGGTGACTATGTAAGACAAGTGTGTATGTGTGTATGTGTGTGTGTGCGTATGTGTTTGTGTTTGTGTGTTTATGAACATGTTTCAGTTGGGTCATGTGGTGGTGTGAAGTAAACTGCAAGAAAAAGCAGAAATGCTTCCTTCGAGGGGTTTCCATCCAATATTTTCCTCCAACTAAATTACTCACACAAGTCTTCGCTCCATTTCTCACTTCCAAACTATTGGGTTGTCCGGAAAGTTCGGGCCGATTTATAGTAGCTTATCTTTCGACTTATTTAGAGCACAGTTTAAACTATCTTTTCATGGAAGAAGATTTATGTTCCTATAACCTGTGTTAATTCTGTAACCCTCTAAAACGGAAGATAAGAAAGTTCATTTTCGGCACTTGATGCTTTGGGAACCAGATAAAAATTGCTGCAGCTCGGCTGGGATGTGTTACCCAACCCTCCATATTCACCAGATATTGCTCCTTCAGATTTCCACTTATTCAGGTTTCTGCAGAATAGTCTTAATGGTAAAAATTTCAATTCCTTGGATGACGTAAAAAGATACCTTGATGAATTATTTGCCATGAAACCACCTCAATTCTGGGAAGAGGGTATTTTCAAGTTAAAGGAAAGATGGAGACGCATTGTGCAACAAAATGGTTGATATTTGGTTGATTAAAAATGTAATGGCAAGCATTTATTGACTTTTTTTCTTTCCTTTAAAAATTGGCACGAACTTTCCGGACAACCCAATAATAGCAATCAAGAACTTCATGCATCGTTCTGTGGTATTCTGCTTGAAACCAGATAACTGAAAGTCGAGCGTTTTTGCCACATAACCATATCTGCATCAACACATGCATATTGCATACCATTCTTGTTGAAAGTTACCGAGTCAGTTAATATGCATATTAGAAGCAATTATATTCCTTCTGAATTTACATGCTGGGTTTTCGACTGTTTCTAGTGCGATCTGACGGAAAGAGTGTCTCTATGTCTACTCATCACTGTATAGGTACATCAAACAATTTGCAATACCGCGTTACATGTTACTAATTTATCGCTGCTCACGAGTGACGGCGTCCTGCTGAGCTGTGTTTTTGTTTCGGTTAATATTTTAATGTAAAATATTAACCAGAGGTAAAAGACTTGTTCTAGTGTCTCAAGTTTAGGAGACTTGTGAAGAAAGATTGGAGGTAATACTTAACCTGCAGTCCTGGCTCCAAATATTAGCAACAGCATGGACTCCATTAAAGCCATACAAAAACCAGGCGAGAGGTCGTTTTGAATCGAGTGATGTACTGAACATGCCACAGAATGAGTGTACATGTTTTCAGAGAACCATGCGAGTACATTTCACTTTCAAACTTTTAGTTGACCCGTGATAATGGTATGAGACACAAACACAATGTTTTGTGCAGTGGTGTTCGATGTGTCTCCCCAGGAGTGCACAGTAAACTTCTTAGTCGCATAAACTTGCCTTCCTCAACATTAGACACGCATGCGTCAACCCAGACATTTCTGAATCAACACAGACATACCTGAGTCAACACAAATAAGCCTGAGTCAACATGGATATGCCTGAGTCAACGGCAGACATGCCTGAGTCAACACAGATACTCCCGCAGCAACATAGATACACCTTCGTCACTACACTCAATGCAGAATTTCTGTAGAAGTGTGGATGGAAGCACTCCGTCGGTTACGACGACGAGGGTTCCGGTTGATCCGATTAACGGAACAGCCTGATCGTGAAATTAACGTGTAAGTGGCTGAGCACTCCACAGACACGTGTACCCTTAACGTAGTTCTCGGGGATATTCAGCGTGACACAGAGAGTGACAAGGCCGGCCCTTTGAAATACAGGTACAACAGAAACAGAAAGTAAGAGTGAGAGAAAGTTGTGGTGAAAGAGTACAGCAGGGATCACCACCATGCCTGCCGGAGCCTTGTGAAGCTTTAGGTGTTTTCGCTCAATAAACACTCACAACGCCCGGTCTGGGAATCGAAACCGCGATCCTACGACCACGAGTCCGCTGCCCTAACCACTGGGCCATTGCGCCTCCTTGTAGAAGTGTATTATACCGGTTAATATCCCAGAATCAAAGTATTGACCAGATCATCAAATGCTGTTATACATCGCTGATAACAATGCGCCTCCAATTCTATTTTGATAGCACCATTCGTTTCCATGTTAACCGAAACTGCTTGGTAAAATCGTTGTGGTGGCCTTCCAAGGGGCCTTTTCCAATATTTTGGATAATGCTCGGCAACTACACGAGTCCACCTGTTGTCTTTGAACCATGTGACATGCGCGGCCCAGCAGATCTTTTGCTTTCTGTACTCTGCGATCACATGGTCATTCCGCTTCGTTCTCGAAGTATTCCATTTCCAATGAGCTTTTTCAATAATAGCCTTAGCAGGAATCTCTCCATAGGCCTTTCAGTCGTAACCAATATACGCATTAGTAAGAATTTATTTTAATATTATTGATCATTATAAGAGTTTTAGCATTCAATTTGTCTATGGATTCGTGTATTAGTGACGACTGACATGTTCCACTTTTCGCGTAGATATGTTTGATTTATTAATTACTGAGTAGAATGGCAAACCGTTAAGATATTGACTCGATGAAGGGATAAATAATCTAACTAGTTGTTTGTACTAATTCGATTGTCTACCTACCCTACTCAGCTAGATGATTTATGAATTTCTTGACTGATGGAGTAAAAGATTGATTGGTGAACGGTTTGGCTAATTAATTTGCCCGTTGTTTGAAGAACGACTTTGACGATTGACTGAACAACTTTACTAATAATTTCATGATTTTTCGCTACGATTTACTTGGCTGATTGCGACATGTATTTGCTCTCTAATTGTTAATTGCTCGATTGATCCATCCAGCCATCATTCCAGTCTATCTATCCATCGATTTGTTAGTCTGTTTCCTACTTTATAAATAGATTCAACAATTGGTTGGCTGATTTGGCAAACGTTCAGAAAAGAATTGATATAAATTGGAATTATATTGCTTATATATGTCTTCAAACCCCGTGAGGTTCAAGAGCACTGATGCTGATTTCCTCTTTTATAGTAATGAAGCTGTGTCTCATCTAAATGATCTTCTGAGATATTCTCGCATACGATATCTTAAGTGGGTCACATACAATGATGTTGATGTCCCTCTTTCGTAGAGAATGAAATACGAACCATAGATTTAGCATAGAATTCTCCAATTCATTTCAAATTTTCTGAGATATATTCCCACATGGTGGTTTAACCGGGTCGTGTATGTTAAAGTTAGTCCTCGATAGGCAATGAAATACATGACATTGATTAAAAGTGAAAACTTCTGCCTGCTTTATACGTTCTTCTGAGATACATTCACACGCAATAGATGAATAGGGCTACGTACAACGAAGTCTGTCCTTGACAGTCGATGAAATATTTGGAACAGGTATAAAAGAAAAATCTATGAACTGGTGGCGAAAGCCTATGAATGTCTGAGTGAAGGTGATATTTGCTTAGCCTGATCTGTGAAGCGTTAGTCATTAGAATACGGTAGATGAGACAAAGAAATGAAATGGCGATCCTACTGTGTGTATGTCTAAAACCAGAGTATGTCTGTGAGTAACTGTCAGTCGGATTGCACGTTTCTTGGGTGTGGTATAGAGCGTCTGTAAGTGCAGCACCAGCACCGTCCCTTATATGAGATTAATACTTCATTGTATGCCTCCGCTGGGTTTTGTAAAGCAAATAGGTATCATTCTTTCTTCAGAATGAGAAGACTTTCAGTTTTTGATAAGACCTATTTCTGATAATATAAAATAGTATAGAGAGTTATATTGCAACAAATAGTATAAAACAACAGACTACTAACTTTTACATTACAAGATACAGTCATTTAACTACGGCCATGCTGGGGCACCGCCTTGAAAGATTTTAGTCGGACGAGTGAAGCACAGTCGTTATTTTCTTTATTTATTTATTTTTCTGTAAAGCTTGGTACTTGTTCTATCAGCGTCTTTTACCGAACCGCTAGGTTATGGGGACGTAAACACTCCAACACCAATTGTCAAGCAGTGGTGGGGAACAAGCACAGAAACAATAAGAACACTCACACACACACACACATATGCACATATATATATATATATATATATATATATATATATATATCATGTTGATTCGTTAGTTACTGCACGCATTTTTTTCTCTCCTTCCTTCTGTGTTTTTTTTCTCTCTGTGTATCTTTCTGTTGAAGAGCGTAGGCTCGAAACGTTAAAGACTTGTTTTATTTATATTTCCTGAGCGCCATACTAATACAATTGTTTGTTTGTTTCCCACCTGCCTTCGTCTTTTGTCTATTTTCATAAAGCTTCCCGTTATATATATATATATATATATACGTACTCTTTTACTTGTTTCAGTCATTTGACTGCGGCCATACTGGAGCTTGGGCCCCAGGACTTATTCTTTGAACCCGGAACCATGTGGATGGTAAGCAAGCTACTTACTACACAGCCATATATGTATACATACATATATGTGTATGAGTCTTGTCTCTGTCTTTAACGGAAAAGATTACTAGGGTAGATTCATTCGACTAAAAACTCAAGGCGGTGCCCCAGCATGGCCACAGTCAAATGAAACAAATAACGACTGAAAGAAGTAAAAGATAGAATATAATTCTAGAATATCTTTTATGGGTTTGCTTTCCCTTCGGTTTCTTTCTTTGTTTTTTCTTTGTTTTCTTTCTAATTTCTTATTAGTTTCCACTACATTTATTTTTGTTCGTTTTGGTTTTTTTTCTTTTAAAGTAGTTTTATCGACTATTTGAAAATCCTATTGACATGTTGCTGTTGTTGTTGATGTTGTTGTTGTCGCCGCCGCCGCCGCCGCTGCCCTTATTATTGTGCTGTCATTTCTATCAGAACAGACCGAGGAGACGTCTTTGTCTCGTCTGCGAGCGACTCCGTTCATTCATCAACCGGTTATTGGTGTTTGTTTGCTAAACGGACTTGTCATAACATCATGTTTGAATTAGCAGCCTGATTAACAGTTAAACTACTTGCCTACTTACTTACTCCAGGGAATCACTTTTTGGTCAATTAACGTACTTATGTGTGTGTGTATATGTATATACACACACACACGTGTGTGTGTGTGCATCAGATATATACGAATCTATGCGTGCGAATTATGTATTATATATATATTATATATATATATATATATATATATATATATATACTAAGCAATAAGGGTTTAGCAACGAGTTGCTTACCACATACCGAATTTAGAAATAGCAGTCAAGGGTTATAGCTATTTCTTCTACTAAAAAAGGAGATCTCAGTAAAAACAAGCATTTGGAAGGCAGAACCAAACAGGTAAGAGAGAATGAATTGACTGCAATCTATCATACATTTTTTTAGTTATCCACGGACGTACGTTTCGAAATCAAGTTTTTAAGGAAGCATAAGAATTAAATATTAAATATTAAATAATTCTATCTTACCGAAACTTCTTTTCTCTTCAGCGTAGAATACTATAATCATAAATGATTATATATTGAATTTTGAGATACCAGAAGGCACCAACTCAACTCAGTATCAGAGCGAGCTAGAATCCGCAACTGGTATCACCGAATTCAATTTGGAATGAAACGATTGTGTCAACAGCCCCTTCCACTCGCGTGTAGCCAAAACAAGATGCTGTGGTCATCTACTGAGATAAAATATGGTTATCCGTAATAATGAAGGGTGAAATTAATTAATTTTGGAAAAATTATCAATTACACCAAGTAGTCTTCGGCATGTAAACCTCATCGAGGAAATTTAGTAATACTAAGAATAAGGGTTTAGCAACGAGTTGCCTTACCACATACCGAATTTAGAAATAGCAGTCAAAGGTTATAGCTATTTCTTCTACTAAAAAGGGAGATCTCAGTAAAAACAGCATTTGGAAGGCAGACACAAACAGGTAAGAGAGAATGAATTGACTGCAATCTATCATACATTTTTTTAGTTATCCACGGACGTACTATTTCTAAATTCGGTATGTGGTAAGGCAACTCGTTGCTAAACCCTTATTGCTTAGTATTACTTAAATTTTCCTCGAATGAGGCTTTTACATGCCGAAGACTACTTGGTGTAATTGAAATTTTTCCAAATTAATTAATTTCACCCTTCATTATTACGGATATATATATATATATATATATATTATATATATATATATATATATATATATATATATATATATATATATATATTAATATAATATAATATATGTATATATATATTATATATATATATATATATATATATATATATATAATTAATAAATAAAACATATGCATAATATATATATACATATATGTACGTACCTACCTCTACGTATATATACACGCATATATGAGTACAGGACACCAAAAAACGTCGAACACAATGAGGAGCGAAAACATAGACACAAACCCAAGGAACTGGACATTTTTCTTAAACAACAAAAAAATAGAGTACAGGACAAATAACACAAGGAAAACCCCTTCTTCAGTCGCCATGGTTTCCTCTACTCTACGTTTCGAAGGTGAAGGCGAGACGTATCTTCGATGTATATATTCTTTTTATTTTTTTATTTGTTTCAGTCATTCGACTGCGGCCATACTGGAGCACAGCCTTTAGTCGAGCAAATTAACCCCAGGACTTATTCTTTGTAAGCCTAGTACTTATTCTAGCGGTTTTGTCTTGCCGAACTGCTAAGTGACGGGGGCGTAAACACACCAGCATCGGTTGTCAAGTTACTGATTTTTATCGTTGGTTTATCTTAAGCCTGGGGATCTTTTCTAAAA
>NC_043004.1:65070740-65100740 GCF_006345805.1 Octopus sinensis | reverse complement strand
TTCACACATACATATATGCATACGTATATATGTATATATATATATATAAGAATATATACATACACAAATATATAAGTATAGATATATTCATACGTGTAAACATACATACATGCATACATACATACATACATACATACATACATACATACATACATACATATATGCATGCATACATATACAAGCGTATATTTAAACCAGTTTCTCTGAATTACCATAATTAAGATGCAAGACACATCTTAAGATTTATAAGAAATGTTGTTCCAACTTAGCCGATATTGAGACTGGCCAACAACAACAACAACAACAACAATGAAATAAGCCTGAAATAATGCGTAAAATAGAAACATAAAGTGCTAAAAGAAATACAAAACATATATTTAAGGCAAAAAAAATGTTAGCAATTATAACGAAAATAGAAAAAATAACAGTCAATAGAATTCTGACAGCCATTTATAAGAATGTGCCGTTTCAGCTGGAAATGGAATAAAGAGCAGAAGCAGCAGCAGCAGCAGCAGCAGTAGCAGTAGTAGTAGTAGTAGTAGTAGTCTTGCTAATAATGGTAATATGGTGACGTAAAATAATCGTTGAATCTTCTGTTTCAGCACTGTGCACCTCGCTTCTCTCATGTCTTCCTATATTTTACCATGCAGAATGATATTTCCTGACTCCCGGCAGATTAAATACGACGATACGGAAGAGATAACGCAAAGACACAAAAAAAAACTACATGACATATCCATATACATTTCGTGGTGTGTTGCCTTCGTAACTAGGCTATAGCACCATCGCCTAACCCCTGTATGTTTTTCTTTTACTTTCCTCCAATATCTGATGAAGGACCATATCCGAAAAGTTAAACATTTACTCTATAACTTGTTGATAATATTTTTTCTTCTTTTCAACTTAATAATATTAATTATGAATATCCTTGAACTTCTGTTTTGTTTATTGTCTCGTTGTTTATATTTCATTTATTCTATAGCACCTTCACCAGATTAACTTTTCCTGAACCTGTGCAGATATTTTACCACACGCCCTTGTTTGATTTCTCTTATTTTTATCCTTCTTCCCTTTATCATTTGTGATATTTTGTCTCTCCGCTTCTCCCAGGGCTGATCCATTAGTTTCTCTCCATAATTTTTGTCCCCGTAAAAAATTCTTTTCCTTTATTGCTATTTCCAAAATTTTAAGATCCGGACACATACATGGCTGTGTGGTTAATAAACTCATTTTGTAACCGCATACTTTCGGGTTCAGTCACACCACACATCACCTTGGGCAAGCTTCCTATATCATCGGGATTATGTTAATATAATATTAAATAAAGAAAATTTTTCCTTTGTATAATTCCTCTTGTAAGTACACTGCCATTTAGTTCGTCTCTACCATTTGTTCTTAAGCCTAGTACATGCATTCAAGCCACATCGCTTATTTTTACTCCATATCTCTCTTTTAAGATCTCTTCTCGTCTGCATACGATATGAAGGGTGACTGGAGAAATCACCCAACCAACATTTATACATCAGTTATTATTATATAAAGATGGTAAGGTGGCAAGATGGAAAAATCGTTAGCACGCCGGGCAAAATATTTACGGCATTTCGTTTGTCTTTACGTTCTGAGTTCAAATTCCACCGAGGTCGATTGTGCCTTAAGTACCAGTGAAACACTGGGGTCGATGTAATCGACTATCCCCCTCCACTAAATTTCACGCGTGCTCTTTTAGAGATGATATGAAAGGTAAGCCACACTGTTGACAAAAGAACTTCTAAGTACAAAATTCAATGCAAAATTATTCAAAGATCAATGCATTACGAGAAATAAAGTTAAGTGAGTATCATTGCACTGTTGACGAATTTCAGGCCTTGTGCCTACATTAGAAAGGATTATATAAAGATGGAGTTCAAATTCCACCAAAGTCGACTTTGCCTTCCATTCTCCCGGTTTCGAAAAATAAGCACCGGATGAGCACTGTGGTCGATGTTATAGGTTTACCTCCCCATCACCACCACCACCATCCCTGAAATTGCTGGCATTGTGATAAAATTTGAAACCCTTATATAAAGATAGTGTTACCCGTCAGATGACGGGTAACTTGGGAAGTATATTCTTATCACCATGGAATTACTTCATACATTACAATAATTATGATTTAACTTGTATCAAATTTGTTGTTTCTTATACAAAATAAACAATTCGATAATTTTCAGACGAAAAATGTTTATTATTAATAAATCCACTCGACAAAACACAAGCAATAAAGACATAGTGCAAAGAAGAAGCTTTTCCTAAAATAAGGCTAAACTTTGTCTCTTGCACAGAAGAGCGTTTAGATTTAGTTTTAACCGCAGAGGACACCTTTTGATTGCGGCTTAATGCGGGTCAGCATTTGGTGATAATGCGGATATCTGTAGTATAGGACTTTAAAAGATACCAACAAATACTCTGATTCCTCTACATGAAATCGTGACCAGAAAATCACTGGGAAAAGAAGCAATGACCTACATATACAGGTAGGTTGCATCCTGTCGGCCTCAACAGCATATCACTATGAATAGACCATTCCTAGAGTTCAAATCTTAGAACCTTTTGAATGTGGCCTCGAAGACCTAATAAAAATCACTGAATTGCGCCAGTATAACAATGCATTCCAAATTAAAAGTGAAATGTGAAAATTAAAATTCAATTATATTAGCATCGGTTCATGTAATCCACATTTTATGCTTTTGAAAAACATTACTAGACTAATTTGTTATCTATTCTCACATTAGGGAATATTTGACAATACAGCTCGCTAATGTTATACCACCGCATGAAGGCGGTGAGCTGGCAGAGTTGTTATCACACCGAGCAAAATGCTTAGCTGCATTTCGTCAGTCTTTATGTTCTGAGTTCAAATTCTGCTGAGGTTGACTTTCATTCATCTTTTCGAGGTCAAGAAAATAAGTACCAGTTGAATACTGGGGAACGATGTAATCGACTTATCCTCTCCCCCCAAATTTCTGCCCTTGCGTCAAAATTTGAAGCTATTATTATTATTATTTTATCATTATTCCGCCGAGGTCGACTTTCTCTTTCATCCTTTAAAGGGTCATTAAAATAAGTACCAGTTGAGCACTGGGATCGAGCTAATGGACTTACACCCTCTTCCAAACTTGCTTCCCTTGTGATAAAATTTGAAACCAACAATACACTACTGTATTAAGCAGTGAGTCATAAACTACTCCCGCATTGCTTCAAACTAAGAGAAGTCGTTACACTATCCTACATTTCGCATAAACAGTTTCAGTCAATTTTAAATTTACTATCACGAAAACCACATTTAAACGTAATGCATAACTAGTTCCTGGCTGTGTGATAAGTAGCTTGCTTACCAACCACATGGTTCCGAGTTCAGTCCCACTGCGTGGCACCTTGGGTAAGTGTCTTCTACACCAGCCTCGGGCCAACCAAAGCCTTATGAGTGGATTTGGTAGACGGAAACTGAAAGAACCCCGTAGTATATATGTATACATATATACGCGTGTGTGTGTTTGTGTGTCTGTGTTTGTCTCCGCCTCCCAGCATCGCTTGACAACCGATGCTGGTGTGTTTGCGTCCCCGTAACTTAGCGGTCAAATGACTTAAACAAGTAAAAGAGAGAGTAAACGAATAAAGAGTATGGAGTCTTAGTTGCTGTCAGAACTGAAATAAGTAAGAGAGCAAAAGAGTAAAAGAGTAACCGAAAGTATTGCCCGCTTTTGCAGGGGCTCGATCCAAATTAGGCTACATTTGCACAACTGATAATGGTTTCACCTTTTGGCACGAGATCAGTAATTTCAGAGAAGTGAGTAATTCGAATTGGCCCCAGTGCTCGATTGGTACTCATTTTATTAATCCCGAAAGGACGAAAGACCTCGGCGGGTAAGTTGAGCAACTAATAGAAAAAATATATTACACACAAACTTTCTGATGTAGAAGCGACGTGATCATGCAGAAATATCAATGTAGACTCACTGAATATATCTTGCTGTAAATCGCATGCAGGGATGTTATCTCTGTAAAATCAAACCTCGACTTGACACGCAGGGATAATATAGGCATGACAGAAGAAAATTACAGTAGAGACTTCACAAACACGCGTGCTCTTTTAGAGATGATATGAAAGATAAGCTACACTGTTGACAAAAGAACTTCTAAGTGTAAAATTATTCAAAAATCAATGCATTAAGAGAAATAAAGTTGAAGTGAGTATCATTGCACAGCTGACAAAAGATGAATCCTCAAACACCTGTATTGCAAGGACCTCTATTTCAAAGCCAGATAAGAGAAGTTCGTAAAATACAGACATTTCGAGAACCATATGACACGCAACAGGGCCATACCATCTTTACATAACCATACCATCTTCACATAACCAAGTGCACATAAACTACTGAATGACATACTACATTTGTTTAATTTTCATTTCTCACTTGTTTCGTTTCCTTTTCTTAATCTCCCTTCCTTTAATTTCGGTTACACATTCTGCTATAAATGTATCGATCCTGTTATTTAGTATTGATCTCTCTCAAGCTTTTAACCTTCCCTTTTACTATACTTGTTCTTGTTCTTTCCTATTTTAGTCTTTCTCTTTTTCTTTTCTAGTCTTTAGTTACTATTAAAAACTTCCAAAATATACTGTATAGCTAAAGGAGAAACAAATTATTTCTACAACTCAAAACTTGAGTACATTAACGTTAAACGTTTCGGTTTGTTTACGGTACGAATAAAGTACAGGTTCTAATATAAATATTTACAATATTCAAGAATATCAACGGATATTTTACATTATATTTTAATGCTCTATTACACTTCTCATAAAACAAAACATCAGAGATAGGTTCATACACACACGACCTACATACATAGGTGTGTGTGTACACATATATGCACACATTATATATAGATATATATGTATATAGAAGTACATATATATATATGTTTGTGTATTTCTCTTCTGTTACTTGTTAGAGTCATTTGACTGCGGCCATGCTGGAGAACCGCCAAATCACATGCCACCGCCCCCAGGATTTATTTCTTAAGCCTAGTACTTATTATATCGGTCTTTTCAGATGAACCGCAAAGCTACCGGGACGAAAGCATACCAACACCGGTTGTCAAACAGTGATGGAGAGATAAAAGCCGACCCAAAGGCACACACATAGACATATGTATACCTACATATATATATGTATATATATATATATACATACATTTATATCTATATATGTATATATATATATAATATATATATACATACATTTATATCTATATATGTATATATATTATATATATATATATATATATATATATATATATATATATATATATATATATATATATATATCAAAATAAGCAACAAGAATGCTTATTTTGATTATAATCACCCCACGGACTTATATGGATAACACCATACAGAATTCTGGTGCATCTAACTTAAGTACCATATCCATTCGAATCTAAATTTTTGCTGAACTATATATATATATATATATATATATATATATATATATATATATATATATATATATATATATATATATATATTATATATATATATATATACATATATATACGACGGGCTTCTTTCAGTTTCGTCCTACCAAGTCCACTCACAGGGCTTTGGACGGCCCAGTATCAGTTAGAAGACACCTGCCCAAGGTGCCACGCAGTGGGTCTAAACTCGGAACCATATGGTGGGGAAGCATATACGCATGTACGTATGTATGTATGTATGTATGTATGTGTGCATGGATGAGTGTATGTATGTATGTATGTATGTATGTATGTATGTATGTATGTATGTATGTGTGCATGGATGAGTGTATGTATGTATGTATGTATGTGTGTGTGTACGTATGTATGTATGTATGTATGTATGTGTGGATGGATGTGTGGATGAGTGTTTGTACACAGTATACATTTATACGATTATATTGGTGTCCATCTGCGTGCGTGTGTGTATAGTGTGTATAGTAGCAGCAGCAGCAGCAGCAACAGCAGCAGCAGCAGTAGTAGTAGTAGTAGTAGTAGTAGTAGTAGTAGTAGTAGTAGTAGTAGTAGTAGTAGTTGCAGTCAGTACTAATGTTTATCATATTTGTGATGTCCCATTCCGCCCGTCTGCACTTAGTCCTTTTGATAGCTTGTGTTTTTGCTCCTGTCGGAATAACTCCACGTTAAATGTATAGACACCCACGAACGTGTATGTATTTTTATTTGTGTGTATATATATATTTGGAGTGACAGAGATATATATAAACAGAGAGCCTGAGAGAGAGTGTGTGTGTTGAAATAAGAGATAAAAAGAGACAAACAGAGAGAGAGAGAGAGAGAGAGAGAGAGAGAGAGAGAGAGAGAGAGAGAGAAATTTAAACAAATATATACATAAGTTAATGAAAAGATAAAATTGGTTGACATTGTCAGTTAAGTTTGCCTGGAGATGCTTCGATGCAAATGTAGCAATGACAGTTTCCTCTCTCTCTCCACCTCTTTCTCCCTCTATCGCCGTTCCCCTCTCTTTCTCTCTCTCTCTCTCTATCTCCGTGGATATATATATAGATACTCTTATATAAATATATGTGTGTGTTTCTGTTTGTGTGTATGTGTGTGCGTGTGAATGTGTGTCTGTGTGCGTGTCTTAGCACCATCGAACCAAGAAAATCTGTCAGACCATTGAAGTGTAACGTTACCAATTCGGACAGACTCCGGGAAAGTATACCGTTGTCTGGATAATATTACAACGACTGGTGTGCTACATAAGAACTTATATATGTATGCATACACACACTCACACACACATATATATGACTACGAGATTGTATGAGTGTGAAGGTATGCATGTGTATACGTGCGTATTTGCACCAAATATATAATATCAGTTTAGTGACATCATTTCATTACTATATTTCTCCATATTTTCCGTTAGCTCATTTCCGGAACTGCTTGAAAAAGCAGTCAAATCTCACTCAAAATGCACAACACAGTTTTAAAGTACGATGTACATTCGAAGCCAAATGTTCTTAGTGAAAATAGGATGGTAAATGATTGCATGTTTTTGATCAGATGCTGGCTTCATCAGGACTAGCGTTAAATGCCAAATACAAAGACGATTACAGTCTTCGGTTGATTTTTCTTTTGGACTTTATACTTGTATGTGTGTGTGTGTGTGTTTGTGAGTGTGTATATGAATGCCTGTATGTGTGTAGTGTGTGTAAGTACATATATATGTATGTATATATGTATGTACGTATATATATATATACATATATATATGTGTGTGTATGTATAGGTATGCACATACGTATGCATATGTTTGTATGTATATACATATGTATGTGTGTGTGAATATATCTCTATATGTGTGTGTGTATATGTATGTATGTATATGTATATATATGTAAATATAGGTATTACATTGTGTGTAAATTTATGCTTAGCACGTTCCGGCAGAGGGGCGTAAATCTGCCTTTTACTGGCGAATCCAACAGCAAAAAATAGCTTCACGTCGACGTCTACCGGAACGTGCAAAGAATGACTGTACATATTGTTTTAATGCTCATTTCCTTCTATGTCGATAATAAACTTCAATCATCCTCATAGGCCTTACACGAACCTGCAAATATGTCGTTAACTATACTTCTCTTATTGCTTTTATTTTTGCTTCTGAGTCCTGTGTAGGGTCTCGCGATGAGGGGGGATGATCGTGACGAAACACCGGTGCCTGAGGGTCCACTGCGTCACTAAAGCGTGTATTTTACCAAATCATATGGACTAAGCAGGAAATATGTTCTCCCATGGGGAAATCCAATGCCAAAAAACAGAAGCAAAGTCTATCCATATGCATACATACATACTTACATGTATATTAGGTAGATAGATAGATAGATAGATAGATAGATAGATAGATAGATAGATAGATAGATAGATAGATAGATAGATAGATAGATAGATAATAGTGTCCACATATACATGTACACACACACACACACACACACACACACACATATATATATATATATGGCGCATTGCTCAATGGTTAGAGCGTCGAGCTTACGATCGTGAGGTTGTGAGCTCGAATCCCAGACTGGGTTGCGTGTTGTGTTCTTGAGCAAGACACTTTATTTGACGTTGCTCCAGTTCACTCAGCTGTAGAAATGAGTTGCGACGTCACAGGTGCCAAGCTGTATCGGCCGTTGCCTTTCCCTTGGATAACACTGGTGGCGTGGAGAGGGGAGGCCGGCATGCATGGGCGACTGCTGGTCTTCCATAAACCACCTTGCCCAGACTTGTGACTAGGAGGGTAACTTTCTAGGTGCAATCCTATGGTCAGTGTCGTGACCGAAGGGGGTCAACACAGCAAGTCAATATATATATATATATATATATATATATATATATATATATATATATATATATATATATATATGTATGTAAATACACGTATATATACTAGCTGAATAGCCCGTCGTTGCCGGGCAGATTTTACAACAGAATGTCTTATATAAATTTTTATTTATTCCATGTCAGACCATTCCTTCCCCGACAGATAGGATAGATTTGTGCAATCTTTTGTAAAAACACTTCATAGAGGATTTCTTTCTTTTTAAAATTATTTACATGTCTGTTCGACCGTTTCACGTGATATTATTCCTTACAACTTATTAAAACTCCAGAAGCTCTTGCGACTTTTGGTCGTGGTAATGCTTTGCTTTCGTTTGTATAATAAAAATTCCTTCTCGTAAAGATTTTACTTTCATTTGTGATAGACAGCTGTAATGCAGGAAATGCCATCTTCCAAATCCTATTTTCTGATTAGGTAAAATTGATTAACCTTTAACCCTCAGTTACCTTTTTCTGCAATTTGTCTGAAACAAATAAATAAGAAAATTGGATTTAACGTGGTAAATCATTTCAAAATACCAAATTTGAAAATGTTGACGAAATTTTAAAATTTCACAGAATGCGATAGCAAAAGGAGAAGACTCTATTACGTATTATGTACGTATGTATGTATATGCATGTGAATGTCTGTATGTGAGTGCTTCTTTGGGATGCATAGCAGAAAAGCCAACCATCAAAAATTGTTGTCAAGTTTCCCCCTCGCTCTTTGAAGCTACGTATTCATCACGCCCACCTTTCTTTCCTTTCATCGGCGTTTCAAAAGTTACTGATTTGTATGTGTGTTTGTGCGCGTGTCCATTGTGTGTATGTGTGTGTGTGTGTGTGTGCATGTATTTATGTATTTACGACAGTATGTATGCAGTGTCGTGTGTGTATAACTGAATGACAGCTATGTTAACGTTTCATCTCTCTGCCACTCAACATTTGTCGCTTACACAACTTTCTTCTCCCTTTCCCTAATATCACCTACAATCGGTATGTCACCACATTTCCCCCACACCAACACTCTTGCACCTTTCTCATTTTATCAAATAATAGCCCAACCGAGTTAAATAAACGAATTGAGCGGTAATACCGGGAAAGTGTCCCCGCTTAGGGGACCCATTATAGATTCTTATTGAAATTCAATTAGCCTATAATTCAACTGGATGTTCATATAACATGTATGCAAAGCTCTTGCAGAAAGGACTATTAGAATAATCATTATTATCAGGAGGACACCATCACTACATCACTATAACTCTCTTCTTCTTCTTCTTCTTCTTCTTCTTCTTCTTCTTCTTCTTCTTCTTCTTCTTCTTCTTCTTCTTCTTCTTGTTCTACTTCTTCTTCTCCTCCTTTTTCTTTTTCTTCTCCTCCTCCTCCTCCTTCTCCTTCTTATTCTTTTCCTCCTCCTCCTCCTTATTATTTTCCTTCTCCTCCTCCTCCTTCTCCTTCTTCTCCTTTTTCTTCTACTTCTCCTCCTCCTCCCCTTCGTCTTCTTCTCCTCTTCCTTCTTCTTTTTAACATTCTCTCCCTCTTCCTCCCCCTCCTCCTTCTTCTTCTTCTTCTTCTCCTCCTCCTCCTCCTCATTCTTATTCTTTTCCTTCTCATCCTCCTCCTCCTTATTATTTCCTTCTCCTCCTCCTCCTTCTCCTTTTTCTTCTACTTCCACTCCTCCTCCCCTTCGTCTTCTTCTCCTCCTCCTTCTTTTTATCCTTCTCTCCCTCTTCCTCCCCTCCTCCTTCTTCTTCTTCTTCTCCTCCTCCTCCTCCCCTTCGTCTTCTTCTCCTCTTCCTTCTTCTTTTTAACCTTCTCTCCTTCTTCCTCCCCCTCCCTCCTCCTTCTCTTTCTTCTTCCTCTGCTTCTTCTTCTTCTTCTTCTTCTTCTTCTTCTCTTCTCCTCCTCCTCCTCCTCATTCTTATTCTTTTCCTTCTCCTCCTCCTCCTCCTTATTATTTCCTTCTCCACCTCCTCCTCCTTCTCCTTCTTCTCCTTTTTCTTCTACTTCCACTCCTCCTCCCCTTCGTCTTCTTCTCCTCCTCCTTCTTTTTATCCTTCTCTCCCTCTTCCTCCCCCTCCTCCTTCTTCTTCTTCTTCTCCTCCTCCTCCTCCTCCTTCTTCTTCTCCTCCTCTTTCTCCTCCTTCTTCTTCTTCTTCTCCTCCTCCTCCTCCTCCTTCTTATTCTTTTCCTTCTCCTCCTCCTCCTCCTTATTACTTCCTTCTCCTCCTCCTCCTTCTCCTTCTTCTCCTTTTTCTTCTACTTCCACTCCTCCTCCCCTTCGGCTTCTTCTTCTCCTCTCCTTCTTTTTTATCCTTCTCTCCCTCTTCCTCCCCCTCCTCCTTCACCTTCTTCTTCTCCTCCTCCTCCTCCTCCTTCTTATTCTTTTCCTTCTCCTCCTCCTCCTCCTTATTATTTCCTTCTCCTCCTCCTTCTTCTTTTTATCCTTCTCTCCCTCTACTTCCTTCCTCCTCCTCTCGCTTCTTCTTTTCTTCTCTTTATTCTTTCTTCTTCTTCTTGCTTTCTTCTTTCTCCTTTCTTCTCCTTCTTCTTCTCCCCTTCCTCCTCCTTCACCTTCTTCTTCTGCTTCTTCTTCTCCTTCTTCTTCTGCTTCTTCTCCTTCTTCTTCTCCTCCTCTACCTCCTCTTCCTTCTTCTTCTTCTTCTTCTTCTCCTCTTCTTCCTCCTCCTTCTTCTTCTTCTGCTTCTGCTTCTTCTTCTCCTTCTTTTTCTGCTTCTTCTCCTTCTTCTTCTCCTCCTCTTCCTCCTCCTTCTTCTTCTTCTTCTCCTCCTCCTCCTCCTTCTTCTTCTTCTTCTTCTTCTTCTCCTTCGTGCGATGTATTCTTCCCTTATTTTAATGTATGCCGTGTATACTTTCCTTCAACTATTTTTTTTACCATTCCATTATATGTAAACTCCCACACTTCATGTATTGTCCCCTTCATCTTTCGCCCTGGTGCCAAACAAAAGGACTTATTATTATTATTATTATTATTATTATTATTGAGTGAGTGAGAGTGCAATGCATGCCATCAAATTGACACTGGGGTATAATAAATATACGAAGCCCAGTATACCCATCATGACTACCCGTCTGATAAGGGTACACCAGGCACATGCATCACAACAATATGTGCGCGACATAGTGATTTCATATCAAGATAAACAGCACATGACCTCGGGAATGGGGCCCAGGGTTGCTTTCAGGTCATGTTGCCCATCCCACTCAAAATGTCTTTGAATAAGGGCTGCGAGCTGGCAGAATCATTATCACGGTGGACAAAAATCTTAACAGATTTCGTCCATCTTCAAGTTCTGAGTTCAAACTCCGCCGAGGCCGACTTTGTGTTTCATCCTTTCGGGGGTCAATATAATTGGCTTACCCAATTTCCTGGAAATTGCTGGCCTTGTACCAAAACTTGAAATCATTATTATTATAATTAAGGCGGCGAGCTCCAGAATCGTTAGTACGCCGTTCGAAATGTTTAGCGGAGTTTCGTCCGTCTTAACGTTCTGAGCTCAAATACGGCTGAGGTAGACTTTACCTTTCATTCTTATGGAGTCGATAAAATAAGTACCAGTTGAGGACTGAGGTCCAAATAATAAATCTAACCCCACACCTCCCATGAAAATTGGCAAAATTTGAAACCATTATTATCATTATTATTATTATTATTATTATTATTATTATTATTATTATTATTATTATTATTATTATTATTATTATTATTATAATTGCTATTATTATTTTCGTCTTTACGTTTTGTGTTTCAATTCCGCCAAGGTCGACTGTGTGCATATCATCCTTTTCGAGGTCGATCAATTAAGTATCAGTCAGTACTGAGATCGATGTGATCGACTATCCTCTTCTTCCCACAAATTCCCGGCCTTGTACCTATAGTAGAAAGAATTTACTATTATCATCATTATTATTATTATTATTATTATTATTATTATTATTATTATTATTATTATATTATTATTATTATTATTATTATTATTATTATAATTGCTATTATTATTTTCGTCTTTACGTTTTGTGTTTCAATTCCGCCAAGGTCGACTGTGCATATCATCCTTTCGAGGTCGATCAATTAAGTATCAGTCAAGTACTGAGATCGATGTGATCGACTATCCTACTTCCCACAAATTCCCGGCCTTGTACCTATAGTAGAAAGAATTACTATTATCATTATTATTATTATTATTATTATTATTATTATTATTATTATTATTATTATTATTATTATTATTATTGTTGTTGTTGTTGTTGTTTTTCTTGTTGTTGCTGTTGTTCTTGTTGTTGTACTACTAACTACTACTACTACTACTACTACTACTAATAATAATAATAATAATAATAATAATAATAATAATAATAATAACAATAATAATAATAATAATAATAATGATAATAATAATAATAATACAACTATTATTATTATTATTATTATTATTATTATTATTATTATTATTATTAAGGCGGCCAGCTGGCAGAGACGTTAGCACGCTTGACGAAATGTTTAGTGGTATTTCGCCCGTCGATCCGCTCTGAGTTCAAACTCCACCGGGAGTCGATTAATTAAGTACCAGTTTAATACTGAGGTCAATGTAACCGACTATACTCCAAATTTATAGAAAGGATTATTATTATTAGTTATTATTATTACTATACTACTACTATTACTATTTATTAATTATTATATACTATTATTTATTATTATTATTATTATTATTATTATTATTATTATCATTATTATTATCATTATTATTATATTATTATATTATCATTATTTATTTTATCATCATCAATCATCAGTATTATTATTATTATTTATATCATTATTATTATTATTATATTAATTATCATTATCATTATTATTATCATTATTATTATTATTTATTATTATTATTGTTATTATTATTATTATTATTAATCATATTATTATCATTATTATTATTATTATTATTATTATCATTATTATTATCATTATCATTATTATTATTATTATTATTATTATCATTATATTATTATTATTATCATTATTATTATCATTATCATTATTATTATTATCATCATTATTATTATTATTATTATTATTATCATTATTATTATTATTATCATTATTATTATTATCATTATAATTTTTTTTATTATTACTATTATTATTATTATTATTATTATTATTATTATTATTATTATTATTATTATTATTATTATTATTTTGACTATTTTCTAAATAGGACTGCGGCCATATTTCTTTGTTTCTTTATTTCTTTGTTTATTTATCATTTGTAGCCATCATCTGCTAATTTTAATATTCATTAAAAGATAGGAATCTGAGCGATAGTCGGCTGAAAAAAATACATTTCCGAAGTAGAATCGAATCTGAAAATCATCATTTTTACGTTTTTTTGTATATTCGTTTCTTTTTTCTTTTTATTCCTATCGCTTCATTTTTTGGGGTTTTTTTCTTTTTTCATTTTTTTCTTGATTCTGGTGATTTCCAATATGTGCTGAGATGGGATGTGGCAATGTTTCTGAGGAGTGAGAGAAAGCGAGAGAGAGAGAGAGATTCGTCCATGTGTACCAGCTCGATGAGAGAGACAGAGGTTTTGATACAGACCCACATACACACACACCGCACACTTGAATACTCATATAAATACGCATATATATATATATATATATATATTAATATATATATATATATCTATATATATATATATACATATACCACACACTATAATACATATACACAGACAGAAAAAGCGAAGCAGTCCGACAGACTTTACATACATATACGTATATATAGTATATATATATATACATACTCACATGCATGTATAGATATAGAGATATATTCATATATAATTATATGTGTGTGTATGAGTATGTGAGTGTGTGTGTTCATGTACATATATCTGTACATATATACATGTAATATGTGTATAGTCGTATGTAGGCATATATGTGTCCGTGTGTGTGTTTGTGTATGTGTGTATGAGTGTGTGTAAATATACGCATAGATACATTCATAAATCGAGAGATAGAAGGAATGAAAGGAAGGAAGGAAAACAAAGTAAGAAAGAGAAAGACTAGCAGAAAAAACAAACACAAAGTGATAGGAAAAGAGGTTGAACGACAGAATATGAGAGAAGGTGGGAGGGAAATAGAGACAAGTAGGTATACAGTGAGAGGGAGAGAGAGAGATATAGAGAGAGAGAGAGTGGGGGAAATTTGAGAAGACAGTGGGTGTTTAAGAGGAAGAAAGCGAAGAAAGTGAGGAGAATATGAAGAAGAAGAAGAAGAAGAAGAAAAAGAAGAAGAAGAAGGAGAAGAAGAAGTGCAACAACAACAAGTAAAATATAAAGGAGAAGAAGAAGAAAAGGACAGGCAGAAGAATAACATCAAGAACGACATTAAGAAGAAGAAGGAGGAGAAGTGGTAGTAGTAGTACTAGTGGTAGTAGTAGTAGTAGTACTAGAAGTAGTAGTAGTAGAAGAAGAAGAAGAGGAAGAAGAAGAAGAAGAAGAAGAAGAAGAAGAAGAAGAAGAAGAAGAAGAAAGACAACATCAACAACAAGAAAAGACGAAAAAGAATGAGAAGATAAAGATGAAAAAGAAATTGAAGACGAGGAAGGATGAGGCAACGGAGGAGGTGAAGGAAGAGGCGAAGAAGGAGGAGGAGGAGAAAGAAGAGAAAAACAACTGAAATGAGTGGCGCAAGAGGAAAACAAATTAAATTGAAAAAAAGAAAAGAAAAAGAAAGTGAAAGTAGTAAGAGAACGCCATGAAAATTATTATAATTACCCACCCCCCCCTAATCCAATCCCACACTCTACACAGAGAAAAAAATAACTGATTTTGTATTTCTGATGAGCTCCCTAAATCGTGGGGTTAGCTCCCTTTTTCTTTCCATATTCATTCGTCATATTGTAATTATTGGAATTGCACGTCGCATGGCTGTGTGGTTAAGAAGATCGTTATGCAACCAGGTAGTTTCGGTTTCAGTTCCACTGCACCGCACCTTACGCAAGTGGCATATACTGTGATGTTATTGTCCCTGGTCGACCAATGCTTTGAGAGTGAATCCGTTTGCTGGAAAGAATGTGAAAGTCCGTTGTGTGTGTGTGTATGTGTATGTATGTGTTTGCCATAATCAGAACAAAGATTGACAAGTGAAGTTGGTTTGTTTACGTCCCTATTAGCTGGCGGTTCGTGAAAGCGGTCGTTAGAATAAGCACCAGACTGAAAAATACCCACCACATTCATATCATCATTCTTCACTGCTAACTCGGTTAGCTGGCAGAATCGTTAGCATGCCGGGTGAAATGCTTAGTAGTATTTCGTCGGTCATTACGTTCAGAGTTCAAATTCCGCCGAGGTCGACTTTGCCTTTCCTCCTTTCGACGTCGATAAGTCGATAAATAAAGAACCAATGAAACACTTGGGTTGATGTAATCGAATTGTCCCCTTCCCCAAAATTTCAGGCCTTGTGCCTATAATAGAAAGTATTATTATTCCTTTAGCAATTATTTAGCTTAGTTTTTAAAAAAATTGTTTTGGGAGCTTTTAATGCCCCCCATGTGTCATCTCTTTTCTCCACTATTTTACAAAAAATTGATAAGAGGAAGAAAAAAGTCGATCGTTTGTATAGTTCATGAATGTTTTAAATGACCATGTAGTTTTATTCCAAGTTGCGGTACATTGGCAAGCCCAAAAATTTACATAAACGTATAAATTTATATGTATCTACATACAGCTAGTAGAACAACCAAAGCATTAAAAACTTTAAAAAAAAACAAAAACAATCCGAAGATAAGTCTATAGAGAAATAAAATCTCTCTCTCGGTGATTCTCTCCCCTTGAGGGAAGTTTCTCCTCTTCTTCAATTTCTTACGAAGCCTAATTTCTTTTTTGCCTCTGAAGCTGAAAACAACCACAGATGGAGCCAGCAGCAACGGCGGTCACCAGTCAAATTTCACACGTTAATGCATTTACGTCTATCAATATTTTCCTTTTTATTATACTCCCTATCAAGTTCCTACCTATCTAACATTCAATTATTTCTGGGAATTCTATTATTATTTTGATTGTGGACACAGTAAATATTATCTTTATATATACAACTTCAAATAATATGTGGTTATAGTAATTTTGATTTTATTTAAATACATCCTCATCAGGCGAAAGTGTATTGTTAAATTTCACTAATTTTGGATCAAATAGGCAACGTTGTGTTAACATATATTTTCGGAAACATTCATATTAATTTCAATATTATATTTATATATTCAGCAAAAATTTAGATTCAGATGAATATGGTACTTAAGTTAAAGGCACCAGAATTTGGTATTATCCATATAAATCAAATGGGGTGATTATATATATATATATATATATATAATATATAAATGATATATAAATATATGCATATATACATACATATATGTACATACCTATGTATATATATATATACACACACACACAAAGTATGGGGTTTAGTTCGCAGGAGATCTAAACGATTAGGTGCGCTAGGTAAGTGCTGTAACGGATTACTGGGGTTCCATGGAACCACTGCATATTTCCGATGTAGCGGATAATATAATTGTTGAACAGGATGTCAAACATAAAGGCAAGGCAAACATCTCAAATCGTATGCAATATTATAGTAGGAAGAAATTCAAAATGTTACAACTGTTTCTGGGACATACTCGAGTATGGGATATTCCGTCATCAGAGACAAATAGGGGGAAGCAAATATGGAAGATGAGAATGGTATGTATTATAAAATGACAACACAGAGGAAGGGAGTAAATGAATAAGCAGATGGAGAGAGAGACGAAAAAACAATTCTGTTATTGAACGTTGATATGTTCGCATTTTTTCTTGGGATCTCTACCATATGAGGACTTTAACCCACGTGGATATACGCAGGATTGCACCTAAGGACTTACGCACATGGATCCACGGAAGATTGCACCTAATGGTACATGCTCTGGTTTCTATAACTTCGGAAAGTTGAACTATGAACTTTTATGCTTCTTTCTTCTTTTCTCTTTCCATTTCCTTATTCGTTTACTCCTCTATGTTGTCATTTTATCAATATATACCATTCTCATCTTCTATATCCACCCCCACCCCACCGTATTTGCCTCTGATGACAGAATATCCCATACTCGGGGATATCACAGAAACAGCTGTAAGATTTTGAATTTTTTCGTATAATAATAATGTATACGACTTGAGATGTTTGCCTTGCCTTAACGTTTGTTGTCCTCTTTAACAATTATATATATATATATATATACATATATTGATAAAACGGTAAGATAACAAAAGAAAGAAAGAGACCTCAATATTATGTAAATAGAGGAAATTTAAGGTTGTGGATTTCCACTTCGGCATCTAAAACTCAGAGTTTTATCTTGACTACCGAGTAATGTAATATATATACATATATATATATATATATATATATATATATATATATATATATATATATATATATATATATTATATATATATATATACATATAGATAGATAGATAGATAGATAGATAGTAGATAGATAGATAGATAGATAGATAGATAGATAGATAGATAGATAGATAGATAGATAGATAGATTTACATACACATATATATGTGTGTTTTAAATAAAATAAAATAAAACAACAACCCCAAGAGGGTGTGAACTTTATAGTACATTACTAAAGAGAAAAGTAGTCTTACAGCTGTTTCTGGGATATTGCGGATGCCCCTTCATCAGAGATGATATGGGTGAATTAGCTAGAGGGAAATAGTAGAGGTGAGTATAAGGAGTTATTTTGGAAAGGGATGGATATAGGAAGTATAAAGTGAAATAAGAGAATATAGATAAAATTAAAAGTATATGTAGGATGCTGCAGTTGCAGTTCCATTATCCAAGGAAAGTGCTGTGTAGAATGGGTAGAAATGCTTCTTGTCCATGTTATGTAGATTCTGATATGAGTTCATATTTTGTTATTATAAGTGGATAGTGTAATATCCCAGAAACAGCTGTAAGACTACGTTTCTCCTTATAAATTCCACACAGCCTTGGTACTCTTGTCTCATTTTATGTAACAAATACATACTCACGCAAGACCCGCATTAAACTCTTCACTTGTATTATTATCTAATCGAGAGTCTAACTACATTTCTCCCGTAGCACTTACATAACCTTACCTGCCACCTTGGGACTTCTGGATAGCAATACCTCTCATATACATATGTGTGTGTGTGTGTGTGTGTATCTTACATGTTTGAATCACTTGACTGCGTCGATGCTGGAGCAAATTCGAAGAACTCGACCCCAGGACGTATTCTTTGTAAGCCTAGTACTTATTCTATCGGACCATTTTGCTGAACCGCTAGATTACGGGGACGTAAACACAGCAGCGTCAGTTGTCAAGCGATGGTGGTGGGGACAAATACAGACACACAAACAGAGTCATACACACACACAAACATACACACACACACACACAGATATGTACAACGGGCTTGTTTCAGTTTCTGTCAACCAAACCCACCCACAAGTCTTTGGTCGGGTCGAGACTATAGTAGAAGACAGCCAAGGTGCCAGGCTGTGGGACTGAACTCGCAACTATGTGGTTGAGAAGCAAACTATTTACCACACAGCCACCCCTGCACCTTATAAATATATATATATATATATATATTATATATATATATATATATATATATATATATATATATATATATAATATATATATTATATATATATTATATATATATATATATATATATATATTCAATCAAAGCAATTAAGATTCAAGTAACTTCCAATGAATTTACTGAATGTGGTACTTAACTTAGATGCACCAGAAAAACTATATGGTGTTATCCATACAGTAATGTGGGGTGATTATAAACGAGAAAGAAGCAACAAGAATGGATTGGTTTTTAGTACAATTGTTTCATACAAAGACAGGCTTATTACAAGTTGCAAAAATTGCAGCAGATAAAAGTGTCCCGTACTCATCAGCTAAAATACATTTGAGTTATCTAGACATCTTAGTGGGTGAGGTTATACTCATGAAATATTGGAGATAGTTCCATTAGAGGCAGATATAGGTTGTAAACAGTTTTCCAAAGTTCCTTAATTAAGGAACTTTGGAAAACTGTTTACAACCTATATCTGCCTCCAATGGAACTATCTCCAATATTTCATGAGTATAACCTCACCCACTAAGATGTCTAGATAACTCAAATGTATTTTAGCTGATGAGTACGGGACACTTTTATCTGCTGCAATTTTTGCAACTTGTAATAAAGCCTGTCTTTGTATGAAACAATTGTACTAAAAACCAATCCATTCTTGTTGCTTCTTTCTCGTATATATATATATATATATATATATATATATATACTAGTAGTATTGCCCAGCCTGTGCGCTCGTGCGTTCTATGCACGCGAGAATTAAGCTAAACTTGGATGAAGTTCAATCAAAATTCAATTATTTTGGTTTTAAAATCAAGCATTTAATGCCCTCTATTTTTGCGCTTATGTGTTCCATTTCCTCAATAGGAAGTACGTAGAAGCGTTTCATAAATGTTTGTTGATCAAATAATTGCATTGTTGAATTATTATTTTAGATCAGTATTTCTCAACGGGGATTTCAGGGGAGAGTTTCAGGGAGTCGCTGGCGATGTATCGTGATGATCAAAAATCCGGCCTGCTGAAATTTGGTTAAAGTGATTCAAACTGCAGACTCAACGCAAAATGGTCACATTTAATTCAAAGCATTAAAAATGTTATGAAAACAATTGGTATGTGTTCACAAAGTCCAAACGATTAATACGAAAAAACCCTTCAGGCTACATCCCGAAAATTCATTTCTTTGCTGAATTTCTACAATGTTTACAGCGATTCGTTTTTATATCTTGACTTTTTATTTTCATGCAATTTACGCATGCTTGCACGCATGGTGAACGCAGTTCACGTCAAACAGCTGACTGAGTAAAGTTCACTATTCAATGCATGGGATAAGGCCTAAACAAACACATTATCGATTTTTCCACTTGCGAGATGAATTTCGGAACAGAAATAGCGCAGTTCAATTTTCATTCGCCTAAACTTTAAGTGACCCATTTTTGGTGGTTCTTCGATTTGTTGGCTAGGATGAGATGTGCCGAGAAGTTAAACACACAGACACATACACAGATACACACACAGACACACAAGTGGGAGAGCGATTTGTTTCACGTAAATGATAAGAGACTTGTGATGAAATCGCCATCCCTGCATACTGGAAGAACATGAAAGGAAGAACAAATTGAAATGCTGTGGTGGCCACGGTTGGTATGACTTTTGCCCTAGAGCTGCTCGATCAAAGATAACATAGGTAAGATCATACGACGTTAATTGTGGAAGATCTCCTGTATAATCTATGTCATAACATACATACCGATACATACATGACGTCATCCCAGCAGTAAACATCGCAGAAAGACCTATCTATGACGTCATCACAGTAGTAAACATCACAGTAAGCTTTGCCTATAACGTCATCACAGCAGTCTATATCACAGCAAGTTTCATGTGTGACGTCAATGACTTTCAATTTTTTTTTCATTCACAAATAAATACCTCACAGAGACAGAAAGCTTGAGTAACAGCAAAGTTGTTGCCCCTGCTTTGTCGCAACGTGCAGGAAGCAGTAAAATGATATTGTACATCACTTAATATGGGATTAGGCTCTTGTGCATTTCATTTCAACTGGTTGTGTGCGAATGACTGCGTAAGTGATCCTCTACATATGTGTGTGTGCGTGTATGTGACTGTGTATGAGTATGTGTGAGCATGCATGTATGTATGTGACTGTGTATACGTGTGTGAGCAAGCCGGAGCTTGGAAGTCACTATGAATCGTTTTCTTGTAAAAGTTAATATAAGTGTGCGTGTGTGTGTGTGCTCAAAATACATATATAGATATATAGGTGTATGCACATATGGATAGATGAATAGACAGGTAGATAGATAGATAGATAGATAGATAGATAGATAGATAGATAGATAGATAGATAGATAGATAGATAGATAGATAGATAGATAGATAGATAGAGCATGGAGAAAGAGAGAGAGATACATACATACATACATACATACATACATACATACATACATACATACATACATACATACATACATACATACATACATACATACATACATACATACATACATACATACATACATATGTACATTCATACATTGGAAAAGCTAGGGTCTTCAGAAAAAATTTACCAGCTAATATGCACAATACAAATAGTTTGTAGGTGGAACAATGAAAATATGCAAGACTTTCCAAAAAATTCAATATGTTTTTCTTATATCATATTCCAACAATGGATCTTTGTGACTTTGTTAAAAATCAGTCCCTTCGTTACAGGAAGATTTCAAACAATTAAAAATAGAAGAAGGAAAACATACATACATACATATACACACACATATATATATACAGGCACATACACACACACGCACACACACACACACACACACACACACACACATATATATATATATATATATATATATACACACACACTCGAGGCCCAAAGTTTGGAGCATCTTTTTAAAGTTAAAATCGTTATGCCCAAGTACAATTCAATTGAAATTTATATAACGTAGAGATATCCAGAGACTCCCTTCGCTCACGAATGACCATGGGATTGCACCTAGAAAGTTACCCTCCCAGGCACAAGTCAGGGCAAAGTCGTTTATGGAAGACCAGCAGTCGCCCATGCATACCGGCCTCCCCTCTCCACGGCACCAGTGTTATCCAAGAGAAAACCAAAGGCCGATACAGCTTGGCACCAGTGATGTCACAACTCATTTCTACAGCTGAGTGAACTGGAGCAACGTGAAATAAAGTGTCTTGCTCAAGAACACAACACGCAGCCCGGTCCGAGATTCGAACTCACAACCTCACGGTCGTAAACTCGACGTTCTAACCACTGAGCCATGCGTAGGGATATACTTACCCAATAACTGATACAATGGTTCAATGTCTAGAAGAAAACATTTTCAAACCTATGTTCCAAATTTTGGTCAAGAAATAACATATCGCAAATAACTTTGGACATTTAATATAAAAATTCTAATTTTCAGACCCATGTTCCACTGTTTTGGTCATGTAATGATATATTGCAAATTAAATATAACTTCGAGCATTTAATATGAAAATTCAAATTTTCAGACCCATGATCCAAACTTTAGACCACGACTGTAGTTCTGCTTTAAATTCTTGTTACATCAGCTGATCAGTAAAAGTAGAATATATAGAGCATGGTACAAATTATTTTGTATACTTAGCAACGTCCCATTCGCTTTTGTCATGAAGTGCTGACAGTGCCCTTTGCTACCATCGATAGAAAATGACTGCCATTCAAGTTGCGGCTTAGATCTTAACTATTATATACCGATACAATATACCTCTTGTCCTCTAAGAAATCACTAAGAGGTGCAAATGTGACTGTGTGGTTAAGAGTTTCGCTTTGCCATCAAGTCATTTCGTGTTCAACCCCACAACGCGGCATCATAAGTAATATTTTGTTTTTCTTTTTTCTTTGCGGCTCCAGCTATAGCTTCGAACTGACCGATGCTTTTCAGGTGAATCTGTTTGAAGGAAACTGCATTGGAAGCTCGTCGTGTGCATATATATGTGTGTGCATGTAAATGACTGTATGTGTGTGTTTGTCCTCCATATTGTTTGATAACCGGTGCTGGTTTGTTTACTTACCAGTTCGGCAAAAGGTTTCCTATTTCTTTATTGCCCACAAAGGGCTAAACATAGAGGGGGCAACAAGGACAGACAAAGGGATTAAGTCGATTACATCGACCCCAGTGCGTAACTGGTACTTAATTTATCACCCCCGAAAGGATGAAAGGGAAAGTTGACCTCGGTGGAATTTGAACTCAGAACATAACGGCAGACGAAATACGGCTAAATATTTCGCCCGGCGTGCTAACGATTCTGCCAGCTCGCCGGCAAGATGTTTCCGTGGAATAAATCCCAGACTGAAAACAAAGTAAGTACAGGGATCGATTTGTTCAGCTAAACCCTTCAAGGACCCAGAATGGCTGATGTCCAATGATTGGAACAAAATAAAAGATAAAAAGATAGAAGGAACTTTATTCAATTTGTGTTCAAAACTTGTTTTGTCTGATGAATCATTTCTTCTGGCTCCATAAATATCACTAATTACACATGTTTGAAAGCCATAAAATTAAAAAAAAAAGATGATAATACGGGAACATATTATTTTATACAGCATACTGGGTTTAAGGGTCATATTTCAACGAAATTCATTTGATATTTTGTCTTCCTTGATGTTCTTGCGAACGAGAGCTTATCTCGTTTATTCAACCGGCCAACAACCAACAGACAAGAGAGAAAAGAGGAGAAAAGGGACAGGAAAATAATGTCGTAGCCAGAGTAATAACACGTCTTTTTGTCACCACGCATCTTTTAACCCATTACTACAAACAACGACAAAATTCAGACAAAAAGAAATCTAAATTTAATTGCTCTTTACCATTTCGCGCCATTGCTTAAATTTTGAATAAATCATACATCGTTTGTTCCCTGCATCAATATAATTTCCAGGAATTTGAGCCCTTTGCATCTGATTACTGCAGCAACCGTATGAATTAAATTCGATTTCCCATCGTTTGTTTCTGTCTCACTTAAATAGTTCAGAAGTAAAATGAATTGTGTGCGGTTATTTCTTAATGCCCATCTATCACCGATATTTTTTCTTTTTAATTAAATTGCATACATCATTTTTCTTCACATATGTCATTTTGTTTTCTATTTCTTTATCGAAGCGAGTGAGTGCCTTGATCAAGTCTCTACGTAGTCGTATGAGCTACTAGAAATAGCAGACATGTCACCCTTAAATAACAGTTGCTGATTTAGGGACAGAATCAAAAAATGTTTTGATATGGGCGGTAGTGGTGAATGTTATCGAAATAGGTATCGATTGGTGAAAGACAAGGTTGATCTCGACGGGATTTGAACTCAGATTATAAAGGGCAGAAGCGTAAACCATTTACCAATTTTCCGATGCCCTAGCGATTTTCTCAATCCGCCGCCCGAATGTTATAATAATAATAATAATAATAATAATAATAATAATAATAATTCTTTCTACTGTGGATTTTTGTAGAGACGGGGACATTTGATCACATCGACCCCGGCACTTGACTGGTACTTAATTTATCGACTGCGACGGAATTTGAGCTCAGGGCTTAAAGTCGGACGAAATACCACTAAGCATTTTGTTCAGAATTCTATCGATTCTGCCAGCTCGCCGCCTTAAAAATAAAAAATAAAATAGTAGTAATCTCCATGATTGTTTGCGCTTTTCTTTGTTATAGACCATCCGTTTTTCGTTTCCTTTTTCTCTTTTATTTTTCTTTTACTTGTTTCAGTCATTTGACTGCGGCCATGCTGGAGCAAAGCCTTTAGTCGAGCAAATCAACCCCAGGACTCATTCTTTAGAAGCTCATTACTTGTTATATCGGTCTCTTTTGCCGAACCACTAAGTTACAGGGACATAAACACACCAGCATCGGTTGTCAAGCGATGTTGGCGAAATGTCAAGCATTTCGCCCGGCGTGCTAACGTTTCTGCTAGCTCGCCGCATGACTTCCGTACTGTTTCTGTCAACCACATTTTACTCAAAGAAACAATCAGCTCAAAACCATAGCAGAATGCATTTGTCTAGGTTCCTATGCTGTGAAACAAAACCAATAACCACACGGTTGCAATCCAAACGTTTTAACCATAAAGTCAAAATTTACGTCTATATTATTGATATGTCATTCGGTGGGACTATGGATTCTAATCTAGCCACACGAACTTTTCTCTGACCAGAAAATAGGGATGTAAATCAGTACGTTATACTTGTTAGGTGAAGGCACATGGCCTAGTGGTTAGAGCAGAGGACTCTCGGTCGAGGGATCGCGGGTTCGAATCTCAAACTGGACGATGTGTGTGTTTATGTGCGAAACACCTAAGCTCCATGCGGTAATGGCGAACTTCTGCTGACTCTTTCGCCACAACTTTCTCTCACTTTTTCCTCCTGCATCTTGCAGCTCACCTGCGACAGACCGGCGTCCGGTCCAGGTGGGGAACCTCTACGCCAAGGAAAAATAATAGATAAAGACTCTCAAGAGAGAGGAGGCGATGTATGTATAACAAGAAATATAGCTTTCAGAAATGTTATATCCCAAAGACCACACATTCCGTACCACATATGTGGACAATTACGGAATCTTAAGAACTCAATGATTCATAGGATGTGTAATTTCAAAATAGGTTGTAAATATTAAATAGTTCTCTATAATCTTGCAGCTCACTTGAAGTTTTAAAAATAACCTCGGGATTTCCGTGGGTACGGCTTGTGATACAATGATATTTATTGTATAAATTTTACTGAGAACGTAAAGAGCACATTTTTACGGTTGCTATGCATTTTTAGAGTGTCCTGTATTTCATTATGTGTGTGTGTATGTATACATATATATTTGTACGTGTATATGTATGGATGTACACATACACACACATATATATACATATATACACACACACACACACACATATATATACATATATATATTCATATATATATATATATATATATATATGTGCATGTATGTGTATGTATTCATACACACACTCCTCCAAAACATCCCTCATTATTCATAATAATTTTCCTTCTGTTAGCGAAATTCTAGTGTGTATAGTTTTTATTTTCAATATTATTATTATTATCATTATTATTATCATTATTATTATTATCATTATATTTTTTTTGCTTCTGTTTTATCTCGATTTGGGAAAACAATAGTAATTCATCGTAAATTTTTTGTGAGAGAACGGACTGTTAGCTATCTTTTTTCTTTAATATGACAGAAGAAAAGCATTTTAGATGTTCGTGGCTTTTCTAAATATATTCCTAGAACAGCCGCATAATAATTACACAGTTCTCCTCAAATTCCATTAACAATGTATCTATATATACTCCAATATCTTACGTATATTCTATATTCTTTATACAATTTTCAATACAGTTTCTTTTTTTCAGAAAACCACATCTAATTTCCCTACTATCTCTCCACCTCTTTTCCATAAACATTTTTACCATTCTTGCTTATGAAGATATCCCGTAGCTTTTTCGAAATATTCTTTAATCTACCAGTAAGGCCTATAATACAATAGATACCTCTCTAAAGCTTATCTTTGTTTTGCATAAAGGGATCTGTGATTATCCTTCCGTATACACATGGCGTACCTATCTTAAGTTACATATTGTTTTTTCCTTCTTCAGCCACACCTGGCTCATTAGGGCCGGTTTCCCAGTTTCCTTGACGTATACTTGGGCGGGACGCCAGTCCGACGCAGGTGAGCTGCAAGATGCAGGAGGAAAGAGTGAGAGAAAGTTGTGGCGAAAGAGTCAGCAGAAGTTCGCCATTACGTTCTGCCGGAGTCGCGTGGAGCTCAGGTGTTTCGCACATAAACACACACATCACTCTGTCTGAGATTCGAACCTGCGATTCCTCGACCGCGAGTCCGCTGCTCTAACCACTAGGCCAAGTGCCTCCACAATTTACATATTGCTGAACTATAAGTGTGTTGTTTAATCCCAGGTCAGTCCTAATCGAACTCACCTATGTCCAACGTCCTTTTTAAGCACAATTATTCTGTCCTTTCTCAAACATACTCATTAACAAACCAATTACTTCAGATTTGCAAACCAATCCAGCCAGGACCATGCAAGCTTGCTATTATTTAATGTGACTTTGTCTTATTTAATACACCAGAAGGGTTAGACCATCCGACAAATGTTACGAGTTATTTGGTTGTTATTTCAGGTTCCGGTTTAAAATCCCATCAAGGATTTCGGGGTCTATAACATAAAATATCAGTGTACTTATAGTATCGATGACATCGATCAGCCCCGTCGATTTGATTTCGATCGCTTTATGTCGAAATAAGAAACCACTTAATGGAACAAGAGTGTGCTCACCATTCTGCCAGCTTACTGCCTCAATAATAATAATAATAATAATAATAATAATAATAATAATAATAATAATAATAATAACAATAGGAAGAAGGAGGAGAAGGGGAGGAGGAGGAGGAGAAGAAGAAGAAGAAGAAGAAGAAGAAGAAGAAGAAGAAGAAGAAGAAGAAGAAGAAGAAGAAGAATTCTTTCTACTATAGGCACAAGGCCTGAAATTTTGAGGGCGTCGGAAGACTAGTTGATTACATCGACCCAGTGTTTCACTGGTACTTAATTTATCGGCCCTGAAAGGGTGAAAGGCAAAGTCGACCTCGATGGAATTGACCTCAGAACGTAGCGACGGACGAAATGCCGCCACGCATTTCATCCGGTTTGCTAAAGACTTTGCCAAGGTCACTTCCGTAATTGAAATGGTTCCAAATATTGACACAAGGCAGTTTCGGGCGATTGGGTAAATCGATAAAGTCGATCTCTGTGCTTACTTTTATCGAACCTGAAATGATGAAAGACAAAATCGGCCTCAGAGGGAAATTTGAATTCAGGACGTAATGACGAAAAGCATATTGCCCGGTTTACTAACAATTCTGTCAGATCGCCAGCTTGGCACTAACGATAATAACAACTGATGTTCTTTATATGTGAAGGCGCGTGGCTTAGTGGTTAGAGTGTGCGGCTCACGATTGTAAGGTCGTCAGTTCAATTCCCGGTGATGCGTTGTGTCAAGGGCAAGGCACTTTATTCCAAGTTGCTCTATTCCACTCAGCTGGCAAAAATCAGAAGTAGCTGTATTTTAAAGAGCCAGCTTTGTCACACACTGTGTTACGCTGTGTCACGCTGAGTTTCCCTGAGAACTACGTTAAGGATACAAATGTCTGTGAAGGGCTCAGCCACTTGCACGTTAATTTTACGAACAGGCTATACCGTTGATCCGATCAAATGGAACCCTCGTCGTCATAGCCGACGGAATGCCAGTTGGTTCTTTCTATATGAAAAATTAAAAAAGAAGAGACACAGGATGGGATTCACAGAATGAATACAATATAAATATTCTTATACAAGCGTGTTGCCTCCGAGTCCAGTAATGGCGATCAACTGGATTCTCATATCGCTTCGTCGTCTCAACATAAGTCTGCAAAACGAAAGCTGTACAGTAAAGTTCTCATTACAAAAGAAAAATAAATAAATAAAATGAAATAAAAACATGATACAAAAATAAATCTACACTAAAGCAACATCATTTTTGCCTAAATTGAAATCTGATATTAATAACGGAAACAAATACGAAATGAGATTTGTTTGTAATTTTCCGATTCAATCTACTCACTACGTTCTATTGAGCATCAAAACATAACTAATTCTTAGTCAAGCATGTTTTGAATACATTATGGTCTCTTTTAAGTTTGGAATACTAATAAGGTTCCGTGGGAAAAATATATTTAGCAGATGGCTTGGTTAATAGTTTGTGTGACACAGACATGGACCGATTAGAGTCGTATTTATTTCATATATTTTTTTATATTCTCTAGTTTCAGCTCAGAGCTGCGGCCATGCTGATGCACCGCCGTTTTGTGACACTGTTATTACTGAGAGCTTCCTTGTGGCACTTGATGAAGAATGGAGTTTGATATAGCTACCCTCATTTGCACCTCTTGCCGTGAGGTATGTTAATCTGGAACTCTCGGCAGAAAAAGGTCCAGCTTTGATTTGAAAACACCTATATCTAATTTGTGCGGGTTCCTCGGGATCTTTCGGAGAATATTAAAAAGCTGTGGTCCCCTGAAAACCAGGCTGTTGCAGTAACTGGCCCTGAAGTGTTGCTGGGATTTTTGGCACTATGCAGTGTCGTCCCGTTCTGGCATTGGTGTAGCTTTCAATGCCAAAATTTGGCGCAATTCCTTCCAGGATCTTCCAGATATCTATTACTGCATACCTCTCCCGTTTTCTCTCCAGCGAGTAGAGTCTTAGCTGTTTCAAACTTTCCTAGTAGCTGGGCTGTTGCAAAGAGACGATCTTCTTTGAGAATCTTCCCTGGATTGCTTCAAGGTCCGATGTTAATTTCACACTGGCGGGTGACTATATCTGTGAGCAGTAATCCAGGTGGCTGAGGACGAATGTCCGCAAGTGGACCATCATGGTTTCCTTATCTCTGGTTCTGAATGTTCTTAGGATCCATCCAGCTAGCCGTCTACACTTTGTCGTCCTCCTGGTAATGTGCACTTGGAAAAAGGTATCATCACTTATGTCTATACCCAGGTACCTCACTGACTTAAGCTCTGGGATTGAAATTCCCAAAGACCTGTGTACCTTGTAAGTTTCATATTCAGTTTTGAATGCTGGAAGTGAAGGGCTGAGAATTTTTCAGCATTAAACTGCGTATATGTATATATGTATATATGCATATATATATATATATATATATATATATAATATATATATATAATATATATATATGCGTGTGTGTGTGTATGGTGTGTGTGTGTATGTATATATATATATATGCGCAGGCGTGGCTGTGTGG
>NC_043004.1:65053240-65065740 GCF_006345805.1 Octopus sinensis | reverse complement strand
GATGGAATAGAGTTCCAAAGTCTGGCAGTTGGAGGGGAAAAGCTATGATCGTAGAAAGACTTCCTTATTTGTGCAGAGGTTAACTTTGCCTTTGATTCCTCCGGATCTATACCAGTACAATTTCTGGTACCGGTCTATCTCACTCCCTGTCTCTTCCTTTCTGATTTCAATAATAGGATGAAGTCAAGATGACTAGACATAAATCGCGATCAAATGGGGGCCGCGATGTCCTTCGTATCTCACTGTGCTTTGCCCGTGCTCCACAGAGCTTGCTGGCCGGCTCTACAGCCCGTCGAAATAAGTTGGTGGTTTCCTCTACACAGTCTACCGGGTCTAGTCTTCACATGCATCGATAGACAAGCCCTCGCTCATCGAAGACTTGAAGACCTTCAGCTGCTCTCATCATCCTCAAAATCGCTGATGTACATAAATCAGAAACCATCAGAGTATCTAGCCGAGAATCAATTTAATAAAAGAATTCATTGAGGTGTCTAACAGTTGCATTTTATAAGAAGTATTGAGTGAAGCTGCGTGGTTTAGTGGTTAAGGTATTCGGCTCACCATCGTGAGGCTATGGGTTCGATTCTCTGCGGCGCTTTGTGTGGCTGAGCAAGACAATTTATTTCACGGTGTTCCAGTATACTCAATTAGTATTTACGAGTAGTACATGTATTTCAAAGGGCCAGCCTTGTCACATTTTGTGTCACGCTGAATCTCCCAGAAAACTACATTAACGGTACGCTAATTTGTAAGCTAATTTCACAAGGAGGCTGTTCCGTTGATTAGATCCACTGGAAACCTTGTCTTCATAACCGACTGAATGCTAGTTTTATTAAAAGTATCCTTTGACTGTATACAGTAGTACCATGTTAGTACAAATATTCTATGAGTATATATATCTAACTGTAATACCCCTTAAAAGTATTCTAAGAGCAGTTTCAAGCAGTGCTATATCCTGTATATTAGAAATGTGCGTAAAATCATCTTTTATTTTATATACATTTGATAGCGTCTTATTTTTGAAAATCCAGAACCACGTATAATTATGAAGAATGCATTTTCTTCTTTCAGTCCCACACCAGCTAATCGCCATTTCCATATCTGTTTTTTTTTTCGTCTATTTTACATTTGGATAGTTCTTTTGTCTTTTTTGTTTTGTTTTTTTTTCTCCGTTTCCTTTCGCGAGATAATGTCCTCCATAGTAATTGACACATCGATTAGAAGATCTTTCTTTGTGGCATGGTCTTTGATAATAATATCAAAGGGATTTCTTTTTAATCTCCCTGTCTGCGTGAATCCTCATCTCCCTCAGTATGGTCACGTGGTCCTATTCGAAGAATATTTGTGAAATTGTTCTCTGAGTCATTTCTTATCTTTACACACACACACACAGACACACGTACACATACACATACGTATACGCATATATATGTATGCATATATGTATGTATGTGTATATATATATATATATATATATATCACCATCACGTAACTGACCAATCCATCAGATGTAGTTGCACATCGCTGGTCACAATGCGTTCGCATTGTTTTAGCCTTCGAATGACGCCACCCCGCTGGCTAAGCGAGCAGGCCAACAGAAGAAAGAGTGGGAGAAAGAGTGGTGAAAGAGTATAGCATGGATCACCACCCCCTGCCAGAGCCTCGTGGTGCTTTTAGGTGTTTTCGCTCAATAAACACTCACAACGCCCGGTCTGGGAATCGAAACCGTGATCCTACGACCGCGAGTCCGCTGCCCTAACCACTAGGCCATTGCGCCTCCACACACACACACACACACACACACACACACACACACATATATATATATATATATATAGAGAGAGAGAGAGAGAGAGAAAGAGAGAGAGAGCAATAAGAAAATGGAGGGGATCAATAGGTGGTATTCATCAACTTTTAAACATTATATTATGTCAATTTATTTATTTATTTACTAAAACGACAATTACAACAATATACATACATGTATAACATATTATGCATTACATATATGATATATATAGAGATACCAGTAATTATTAAAATATATAACATACAGGAATAGAAATTGGTAAAATATCTTACAGCTGTTTCGCCAAGAGGCAAAAATACCTTACTCTACCTTTACCCCTCCAGTAGACTGAAGTAAGTAGATGAAAGTGAGGGTGTTTCTCTAGGCTTCAGAGATTTTAGGAGGTACA
Organism: Octopus sinensis; assembly: GCF_006345805.1. Lineage (NCBI taxonomy): Eukaryota > Metazoa > Mollusca > Cephalopoda > Octopoda > Octopodidae > Octopus > Octopus sinensis. The sequence goes on along the minus strand of NC_043004.1, from coordinate 65,063,542 downwards.
TAAGTTTAAATTATAAATATAAATACATACACATATACATACTCATACATATACATACATATACATACATATACATAAATACATACTTAAATGTACACACATATTTGCATGTATTATATTATTCATATTGGATAAAATATGAACCGGTATGAGAAAGTAATAAGAGGAGTAATGTATATATATATATATATATATATATATATATATATATATGCAATAAAGGGTGGAATATAATTAATTTAATAAAATTAATCAATTTCACCTAGTATATATATATATATATATATATATATATATGGTATATATGTATATATATATATATATATATATATGTATGGTATATATATATATATATATATATATTATATATATATACACAGAATGTTCATAATTATCTTTACAACTTCCCCAATCTATTGTATCTGCTAATGTTGAGACCCATCAATCAGTTCCTTTACCTCCATTGGAACCCGCGTGGAAGTGCTTCAATGTTACTAATAAAACTTTATTTGTTTTCCTATGTTTTCCAATAAACTCTGGCGAGTTTATCCATATTTTTTCTTTTGTCTTTTCCTAAATTTTTCAAATTGTAAAGGTAATATACAGACACCCTGTAATCATACCACACATACACGCACACAGACACACACATACACGCACGTATATATATATATATATATGTGTGTGTGTGTGTGTATACACACACACACACACAGACAAAAGAAAGTAAAGTCCATTGGCGAGTCATATAGACTCACACAACCGGTTTCCCGGTTTCCGTGGCACATATATTCCCCACCTGGATAGGACTCCAGTCCCTCGCAGGGTTATTTATTTTTGCCAGCTGAGCTTACTGGAGTAACATGAAATGAAGTGTTTTGCTCAAGAACACTGCCCGGACCAGGAATCGAAACCACAATCCAGCACTCACAGTCCAGCACTCTAAGTCACACGCCTCCACGTACACGCACACACACGCACACACATACACACACACACATATGTAATTTAAATTAATAGAAAAACAAAAACAAAAGACGAAGACAGGTGTATGAACAACAAACAAGTGTAATAGTTTGACGCTCGTGGGGGAAATAGAAAGTCTTTTACGTTTCGAGCCTACGCTCTTCAACAGAAAGGAATATAAGGAAATAAATAGGGAATGAAAAAACGTGTAGAGTTCAGCGGTCCAACACACATACACACAAACATACACACACACACACATACACACACACACATATATATATAATATATATATATATATATATATATATATATATATACAGATATATTCCATGATGTTGGGTGAAGCTTCCACATTATGGACGTCTTACCTCTGTCAAGTCTAGTTCTTTGCTTGATTTAGTTTAAGACTCGACTGCCAGAAACGATGTGATTTATTTTCTCTTTTAGTTTAACAAATTCGAAATTCACTTGTCGTATTTCTTCATTACACTGTCGTTGTCTTTTTCTTATTGTTCTTCAATAGTTCTGCTTAATGATGAAAACCCAACCGCTGTGACTATTTCCCCCTTTTTTTGTATATCTAGGACACACATTTTCTCTCCTTAAAAGCAGTAGTGTATGATTTGAAAACGATTTGTGTGCTGTTACTAATCGGTAGAGCAACGAATTAGAGGTTCTGTTTGTTGATAGCTTCTAATAAAGAAGTGTAGGATATATTCTGTAATCAAAAACCCGTTTCTGTCTTTACATCGAACCTCAGAACTTGTCAGCCATTTATAGACAGGGTTGTAAAGTGAACATCTAGGATGGTGTGATGCCTTGTGAGAGAGGATTGCGCAACGTCATCTGTCTTACTCTCTGTCTCTTCCTTTCTGAATTCAGTAACAGGACGAAGTCAAGACGACTAGACATAAATCGCAATCAAATGGGAGGCCGCGATGTCCTTCGTATCTCACTGTGCCCTGCCTGTGCTCCACAGCGCTTACTGGCCGGCCCGTCGAAATAATTTGGTGGTTTCCCCTGCACAGTCCACCGGGTCTAGTCTTCACAAGTCTTCACATGCATCGGTAGACAAGCCCCCGCTCATCGAAGATTTGAAATCCTTCAGCTACTCTCATCATGGTTTAGCCCGGGGCTTGGCTGCTGTTGCATGCAGACAGCTTCGAGGAGACACAAGTGAGAGTTGGATGTCAGGTGAGGACCAAATCGAACAAACTACTTCGAAAAAGCACCTCGTGTTCCCTCGTCAGAGACCCGTGCACCCATAAACGTAAACCAACGTATTATTACTATTAATTCTCAACATGCTAAACATAAAACAAGCTGACAAACGCAGGAGAGGGAATTCAAACGGAGAAACGTCAATAACTGAGAGTTATACGCCAAGGTTATAACATGAAATGGCAAACATTCATGTCACAACATAAAACAGCAGTAGTGGAGAGTGAAACATCTATGTGGCAACCTAAAAGAGCAGTGACAGATTGCTACAACATAAATCCATGCTACAACATAAAACACCACCTACGAAATATAAAAAATTGATCATTCAACAGAAAACAGCAGTAGTCGAGGGTTAAATCTTTAGCAATTAAAGCAGCCATATCCTGCCCAAACATTTTACCTCTTTTAACCCCTTGACCCGAAGCATGCGAGAAACTGTTCTGTGTATTTTTTTATCTAACGGGGCCACACAAACACACAAGTGCCAACGGGTTCGCGTCTATCTACGTTCACCGTTACAATAACATAGCGTCATACATTTACGTCTACCGGTTTCTGAAAACGAAGCTATTTATGTGAAGTTATTTATCATATTTATGATATGCACGAGTTATTCTGCTCAAGTTCAAAAGATAGCTTGCATGTGGTACAACTCAAAACACGGTATTGAGCATGTAAAGAACCCGCATGTCATTGGTCTACTGCTAGTCTCATGACTTGGACGTAACCTAAAACAGCTGAGATAATGCACGGCACGGCGAGCGCGCGCACCTCAAGAGATAGAGTACACGATAGCGAACGTAAACATACGTCAGCTGCTAAAAAGTCTGTGATTGGTGTAGGGCAGCTCTACATCGTATGTTTACGTCAACCGCAGATAGGCAAGCAAACGTGTGATCGCATATTTGCGTCAACCGATGTCAAGGGGTCAGATCAGTCTTCTCACACCTCTCTTACAATGTCATTCTAAAAATAAACACAATATCGACTTTTCAAAGCTACAAGATAAATCATGTTTAATTCAGAACAACGTAAATAAATAATTATGACATTTGACAGTAATTTGAATGCTAAAGGGTTAAACATCCATGTTACAACATGAAACAGCAGTGACTGAAAACTGACCAATCATGTTACAGCTTAAATCAGCGATAACCGAGTGTTAAACAACAATGTTACATCATAAAACAGCAGTAATCGAGAGTTAAACATCTCGGAACATGAAACGGCTGTGTCAACAATTTATGTTAAATGACGCCAGGCAAGAATTAGCAAACAAGAAAAGGAAAGAATTATGCTAATGGTGAAGAGAATGTGACGCAAATTGATGACGATGATGATGATAACGCCTACAACGATAACACCGATGTCGACGACGATGACAGCAGCGATGACGAGGATGAGTAGGAGGTGGTAGATAGGGAGGACAATGATGATGATGATGGGAATGATGGTGATGGTGGTGGTGGGGTTGGTTGGTTGTGGTGGTGCTGCTGGTGCTGGTGCTGGCAATGGTGATGGTGGTGGTGGTGGTGGTGGTGATGATGGTGGTGGTGGTGATGGTGGTGGTGATGGTGGTGGTGGTGGTGGTGGTGATGATGGTGGTGGTGGTGGTGGTGGTGGTGGTGATGGTGGTGTGGTGGTGGTGTGGTGATGGTGGTGGTGGTGGTGGTGGTTGATGGTGGTGGTGGTGTGATGGTGGTGGTGATGTGGTGGTGGTGGGGTGGTGGTGGTGGTAGTGATGATGGTGGTGTGGTGGTGGTGGTGGGGTGGTGGTGGTGGTAGTGATGATGGTGGTGGTGGTGGTGGTGGTGGTGGTGATGGTGGTGATGGTGGTGGAGGTGGTGGTGGTGGTGGTGATGGTGGTGGTGGTGGTGGTGGTGGTCGTCGTCGTCTCAGTGTTGGTGGTGGTGGTGGTGGTACACGCGATGGTAGTGGCAGTGGTGGTTAGAGTGTTGAAAGGATTAAAGAGTGCGATGAAGAATCAGGAAAGAGGCGAAGATATAAAGAATAAGACACCGTTGTGTGTGTGTGTGTGTGTGTGTGTGTGTGTGTGCGTGTGCGTTCCTGTATGTGTGACGTTGAGGAGATGGTGCAAAGGTAAAGGATTGTGTCCGCATCTGACAAAGAAATATTATTATCATTATTATTATTATTGTTATTATTATTATTATTGTTGTTGTTGTTGTTGCTGTTGCTGTTATTATTATCATTATTATTATTATTATTATTATTATTATTATTATTATTATTATTATTATTATTATTATTATTATTGCTTTTGTTGTTATTCTTCTTTTCCTTCTATTATAACAAAAAGTAAAACAAATCCTTCCTCCCTCTCTCTCTCTCTCTTTCTCTCTCATTCTCTCGGTCGCCTCACCTTCACTTTACACACACACACACACACACATACTACAGGCAAACACACACACACTCACACACGTACACACACACTCGCACACACAAACACACATACACACGCATAAACACACACCTCTTACTCACACACATACAAAAAATAAAGAACCAACACATTAACATTGGCAACCTGTTTTGATGTCAAAAATAACCCAAGAAGTTTAAAGGAATAATTAGAGGATGCCTGCAATTTGATAACCCGTTGACGCCATGTTGTATCTAGACAGATTAAATTAAAGTTCGGCCGTGGTAGTGGACAATAAAAGTGGGGTGAGGTGACTGTAGCTCCACCAGTCCAGCGTACTGTGGATCAATAAACTCCAATATGACCTCAATCCCTCGTTGGAATAAACGTACAGTTCACAAGATATTGGATGAATACGCGTGTTAACGTATAGAGAGCAGTGTGCATATATATGAATATATATATATATGTATATATAAACATATAAACAGATGTCCGTGTATATGTAGTATGTGAGAAACACGGTCAATGTATGTATTTAAATGAGTCTCTCTCTCTCTCTCTCTATATATATATATATACATTTATGCTACACGTATATATATAAAAAACGTCGAACACAATGAGAAACGAAAACAAACACAAAACCAAGGAACTGGAAGAAAAATGTCCAGTTCCTTGGTTTTGTGTTAATGTTTTCGTTTCTCATTGTGTTTGACGTTTTTTTTTTTTGGTGTCCTGTACCCATATATGCATGTATATATACATGTAGAGGTAGGTACGTACATATGTGTATGTATATATGCATATGTTTTATTTATTAATTTGTTATATATATATATGTACGTGTGTGTTTATTAACGTATGTATGAATGTATTATGTATCTATGCATGTATGGTGGATCCACATCTAATCGTAAGACGATGTAAGTCGCTGGATATAATGGTTGGTGCAACCGTATGTGTGTTTGTATGTATATATGTGAATAAACAACGCTTATGTATATTTGTGTTACACCCATACATACATATATATATATATATACGCATATGAATATATAGATGCATATATATATACGTACATGTATATAAATATATATATATATATATATATATACGTGCATCTATATATGTATATACGTATATAGATGTATGCATCTACGAATATACATATATATGTACGCACATATATACACATATATGTATTAATACATACGTTAATACTCACACTGACTGGTACACATTGGCATATGCGCTTGCTCGATTTTTTTGTCATCAATTTGACGGGAAATTAATCCATATGAAGTCTGATTGCGTGAAAGTTCGTGTTCCATGTCTGCCCGACTGTGTATTTGTGTGTGTGTGTGTGTGTTTGAAATGAGTGCTCGTGTCCGTGTGTGTATGGATGTGTGCGCGAGATTATGTGTTGCATATGGATGTTGTTGTCAATGAATTAATATATTAATTCGCCATTATACAACGAACGAGTACTTTACCCATAATTCCACAGTGGGTTATCGGTCGTTGGGTGTGTTGGATGGGGATGATACATTTCCTGTTACTTCAATCATGGTTATTTTTTTATTCCTACAGCTTAACTTTATATCGATGCGTTAGTTGATGAGTAAGCATACATACGTAATACATGCATGTATGCATACACTCACACACACACACACACACACACATATATATACATATGTACATACACACACACATATATATGCATACATACACACACACATATATATATATATAGTCGCAGGAGTGGCTGTGTGGTAAGTAGCTTGCTTATCAACCACATGATTACGGATTCAGTCCCACTGCGTGGCACCTTCGGCAAGTGTCTTCTACAATAGCCTCGGGCCAACCAAAGCCTTGTGAGTATATTTGGTAGATGGAACTGAAAGAAGCCCGTATATATGTATATATATATATATGTGTCTGTGATTGTGTGTCTGTGTTTGTCCCCCAAACATCGCTTGACAACGAATGCTGGTGTGTTTACGTCCCCGTAACTTAGCTGTTCGGCAAGGGAGACCAATAAAATAAGTACTAGGCTTACAAAGAATAAGTCCAGGGTCGATTTGCTCGACTAAAGGCGGCGCTCCAGCATGACCGCAGTCAAATGACCGAAACAAAAGAAATACATATATACACACACACACACCTTCACAGACACATATATATAGGTGTAGGTGTGGTTGTGTGGTAAACATTTTATTCCCCAGCCACATGGCTACAGGTTCAGTCCCACTGTGTAGCACCTTGGGCAAGTATCTCCTGCAATAGCCTAGGGCTGACCAAAGCATTGTGGTAGACAGAAACTGATAGAATCCCGTCGTACACATATATATATATGTGTGTGTGTGTGTGTGTGTGTGTGTGTGTGTGTGTGTTTGTCCCCACCACCGCTTCACAACCGGTGATGGTGTGTTTACATCTCCGCAAGAAGTGGCTCGACAAAAAAATAATAATAAACAGTGGACTCGATTCTTTCGACCAAAATTCTTGAAGGTTGTACACCAGCATGACGCAGTCAAATGACCGAAACAAAAGAAATACATATATACACACACACACACCTTCACAGACACATATATATAGGTGTAGGTGTGGTTGTGTGGTAAACATTTTATTCCCCAGCCACATGGCTACAGGTTCAGTCCCACTGTGTAGCACCTTGGGCAAGTATCTCCTGCAATAGCCTAGGGCTGACCAAAGTATTGTGGTAGACAGAAACTGATAGAATCCCGTCGTACACATATATATATATGTGTGTGTGTGTGTGGTGTGTGTGTGTGTGTGTGTTTGTCCCCACCACCGCTTCACAACCGGTGATGGTGTGTTTACATCTCCGCAAGAAGTGGCTCGACAAAAAAATAATAATAAACAGTGGACTCGATTCTTTCGACCAAAATTCTTGAAGGTTGTACACCAGCATGGACGCAGTCTAATGCTAGAACTAGTAAAAAAATAAAGATAGAAACAGATAGACAGACAGACAGACAGACAGACAGACAGACAGACAGATAGATAGATAGATAGATAGATAGATAGATAGATAGAGAGAGAGAGAGAGAGAGAGAGAGATATAATTAGATAAATAGATTGATAGATAGATAGATAGATACATACATACATACATACACACATACATACATACATACATACATACATACATACATACATGCATGCATGCATGCATGCAGTACATACATACATACATACATACATACATACATACATACATGCATGCATGCATGCATGCATGCATACATACATACATACATACACACATACATACATACATACATACATACATACATACATGCATGCATGCATGCATGCATGCATGCATACATACATACATACATACATACATACATACATACATACATACATACATACATACATACATACATACTGCAGCTACAGACCGATCCGTGCCTTGTAAGAGACTATGAAAGACGGAAACGGTGTGGAATCCTATCGTGTCTCTTTGTGTATGCGAATTCGTCTTTTTGTTTGTATGCATGCAAATTGACAACTGGTATTGGTTTGTTTGCGCTCCTTCAAGTAAGAGGTTTGACGAGAAGAGAACGAGAGGGTAAGTACCATGCTTTAAAATAATAAATACTGGAAGTGTTTTGTTTTACTGGAACTCTTCAGGATGGTGCCACAGCATGGCCATAACGTAATGAGTGAAACAAATAATGACTCGAACAAAGCGATAAGGAACATTCCACACACAATCAATCATTAATCTTTTATCTTTGTTCGTTTCAATCATACTACTGCGGCCCGAGTACTTTTCATTAAGTTTGGCACTTGTTCAAGCGATCTCCTTTACCGAACCTTTAAATTTGAGCGGGGGGGGATAAACAAACCAACACCGGTTGTCGGACTATAAGCTGGATGGTAACCAAGACAAGCACAAAGGCACGTATTTCACACAAACATATACCATAGATTTCAACCGAATTCAATCGCAAGTTATTGGTTGGTGCTATAGCAGAAAACATTTATACAATGTGCCAAACAGTGGAACTGAACCCAAAACTAGGAGGTTGTAAAGCGAGTTTCCAAATCGCACAGCCATAGCTGTACCCATATTTTTGTTGTAGCACTATGCAAATGTGACTATTTTAATTCATATGTGATGCATCTCTGCAAAGAAGTATTGGGAAAAAGCAAAATAAGAAGAATTTATTTACCATTTCTAGCAAATTTAGATACCTTGTTGAGCAGGGCTGGCTAGCCTGAGGCCGTGGGCCGAAGACTTTTATCTTGAGGCCCGCTTGATTCTTTCTTGAAATGGGTTTATTTAAACAAACATTTTAAAAATTTTATCAAAACTTAAAGATTGTAATGAAAAGTAAAAAAGATACTACTGTTTTGCAATGACCATATTTCAAGTTGAATCAACGATCGTTCTTGCATTATTGTAATAATAGCATGAGAAAGCAAAATGTTTTCAAGTCTGTCAGTATACAAGCGACCATCAAAAAATCTTTGTGATTAAAGTGGCCCGCAATGTAATTCGAGTTGACCAGGCTGGTTGTAAAGTGTATCTTCGTGTGAGACATTAATTAATGTTGTGCGAACCTAAATGATTGCGGGGTTGGGTGGTGAACCGCTTAGAAATTTTATATCATGATATAAGATGTTTCTTGTCAGTGACGAGAAACATCTTAAGGCTGTGATAAATGGCAATATGGTTTTCTAGATTTGAGAAATTACCTTTTTTCCTATGCCTGAATGTTTTTGACTTATATTCTTGTAGGCTATATTTTTCCGTGATCTAATGCGAATACGCTTCATACCGCATATTCGTAAAAGCTTTCTCCAGTAGTTTATAGAAGGGCGTACATAAAGCATTTCGTCTTTCTATAAACAGAGATATGTTATCATTTTCCTCGTTGCCCAATCTGTAATGAAATCGTCATGCAAGGAGGTACAGGCTTTTGTAACTAACATCTGCCATGTTGATTTAATTTTCTGGGAGCTGATCTATATTGATCATTTTCTTCCTGTTGTCTCACTCCAGTCCCCTCCTACTGCATGATTCATCAACTGTTGCACCTATATTGTCATTCAGCCTTTATATTCTGATTTTTTTTAGCTTCATCTTTAATCTTATGGATATTTTTCTATGTGTTCAATCCGGTCAACGAACACACAACAGGGCACACAACGGTCAACGCTTCTTTGAAGTTGTTCATTTGAGAGCATCTAGAAACACTTTGGTTTTGCAGGAAACAGAGGGACATCCTTTCTTTTTCTTTCAATTTTCACGATGAAATCACTGGGAAATTAAGCATTGTCTTTTGTAACCTAACTCCTCCATGTTATTTTATTCTTACCGGCACGTGCCACAAGCTCAAACTTTCATTCCTGGTAAGGGCGCTAACGCATCTGTTGTGATGACCCGTCATTGTTAATATTGTGGATATCGTCGATTAATTCTTTTACATTTGATTGCCTCCGTCTACAACGGCATTATATTTACTTCATTCTTTTTGTTTCAACCGCTCTAACCACATTTTGTTGTTGGCACAGATTGCCGCTTCCCCTAGATTTCCTTGACCGAATTTGCGAGGAGACAATGTTTACAAAAGATTTAAATTGCTAACCAATGTCCCGGATAAAGAAAACCCCTATTTTCACAACCATGGGTAACAGTGAGAAGCACTCAAAACATTTAGAATTTCCTTGTTAAC
>NC_043004.1:65048240-65050740 GCF_006345805.1 Octopus sinensis | reverse complement strand
GAACAGCCATGTTGAAATGGCAACAGACGTTACTTTTACGTATCGTTACTACTTGCATCTCTTATGGTGATAGTCTCTCGGAAGAGATAACTGATCTAACAGTTATTAATATTAAAGCGTTTAAGGCTGTGAGCTGGCAGAATCGTTAGTGCACCGGGCGAAATGCTTAGCGGTATTTCGTCTGTATTTACATTCTGATTTCAAATTCCGCCAAAGTCGACTTTGCCTTTCATCATTTCGGGGTCGATAAATTAAGTACCAGTTGCGTACTGGGGACGATCTAATCGACTGGCCCCCTCTCCAAACATTTCTGGCCTTGTGCCTAGAGTAGAAAATAATATTAAAGTTTTTGTTATATTTGATTTTGGTAGTTATGGAAATTCCGTGATTTTGGTAGTTATGGAAATTCCGTTAATCTATATCTATATATATATATATATAAAACTGTAGTTGTGTGAGTGTCTGTCTCCTACGATTTAGATTCCTAACTCCTCCCACATTTTGCGGTGCAGTTTAACCAAATTCGGGTATCTTATAGTCGTGATTAATATCAAAGCCCGTCTGGCTATTAGCGCGCGTCTACAATGAGTCTACGATTTTAAAAATAATTTAACATCATTTTTTATTCCATTTTAATGCATAATTTATCGTGTGTCGATGTCGGCGGAGTTGGCGTCCATGGTCACACCTGCACCTGTTTGCTTCTCCCCCTTCTTCCCTCCCCCGTGAAGCTGTGGAGAAGGGAGTGTAAGGAAATCAACGTCGTAAAGCGTTGTCAAGGAGACCAGCGTTCTTTTAGAACAACGACTTCATGGCTTGAAGACACCAAGACAGAAATGGCTAAGAAAGCCCGAATTGGCATCTATAAAGGAAGTAACTCTCTAAAAATGCTTATATAGTTATTTCCCTTACAAACCCGAGCAACGTCGGGCGATACTGCTAGTGTTAAATCAATTAAATAGGCTGTTATTTGTCCAGTTTCTTTTAATGTGTGTAGTTTCCCGTTGAAGGAGGCCTAGCTACAAGAATCTAAATAGTGTTGTAGCTAGGCTTCCTAGTTAAAGATTCTTGTAGCTAGGCCTCCTTAGCATCATCCTAAATAGGTTCTAAATCAAGCGATTCAGGTAGAGTTATTTCTATTACTTTCAGGCATTGCTTCTTAAATCTAGTCCTAGAATTCGCCAATTTCTCCAATTTCTCCCCCACCCCGCTGCAGGAACCTATTTTAACCTTTCGAAACACGCTGCTGTATTTTCCAAGAAAATCTTTTCGAGCCTCTCAACTCTCTTATTGCATTCACTTCTAATGTCGCTAAAGTAATGGAGAGATCCACTGACAGCAAGATTCTCAATCACATTCACTTTCTCTCTCTCTTTAGTTTTGTTGTTTTTGCACTCACTTCATCCTCACTAGGAACAGTCCTAGACAGCGTACTGCCGAGATAGACGAATCATTTTACAGCTGGAACAGTTTGATTGTTGACTGCCATGAGTGGTTCAGGGTAAGGGTTTTCGGCAGCAATTAGGCATTAAGGATCGGTCTTTTTTATGTTGACTGTGAAACCGAAGTTATCGCAAGCTGTAGCAAAATTGCCCATCGTCTGTAGAAGATTTCTTTCAACGTTTACATTCAGAACGCAATCATCCGCAGAAATTAGCTCTATTCTGGTCGTGATACTAGTTTGAGGCTTTGCTTTCTCACTGCTACTGTTATCTATCTATCTATCTATCTATCTATCTATATATCTATCTATCTATCTATCTATCTATCTAGATAGATAGATAGATAGATAGATAGATAGATAGACAGACAGACAGATAGACAGACAGACAGACAAACAGACAGACATACAGACAGGCAGGCAGACAGACAGACAGACAGACACACACACAGACACACAGACACAGACAGACAGACAGACAGACAGAGGCTCTACGTCAAGCTTAAGTTATTGGTTTCATTTGATGGTAACTGCAAATGCGTGTCTGTTGTGTGTATACGCATGAATGTCTGTCTGTCTGTATGTATGTATGTAGGTATGCAAGTATGTACGCGAGTATGTATGTATATGGATTTATGTACTTAAACGTAAACAAAGCGACAATAAATATGTAATCGTACGTACCTGTACATGCGAACATTCTTATATACACATCACAGCAAATAGAGTACACACGTGTTCTTCAGTGTTATATCTGCATGCGCTTCCGTATGTATGTGCCAGCATATAGAATGCAAACATCCTAGAACTTGCTTGTTTGCTTAGTATTTAGATATCCAAAATGTCTGTGTGTCTTTAAGTGCTTCCTGTATTTCAGGTAAAAAAGAAAAAAAATCGAAAGCTGGCAGCAACGCTGTAGAATTTTCCTTTCCACCGATTTCGCAGACATTCCATCAGTTTTATGTTTCCACTACTTAAGGTTTATATATTTTCTTACTCTTTTGCTGTTGTTGTTGTTGTTGTTATTCTTTTATGCATCCATTTAATTACTTCCCCATT
>NC_043004.1:65023240-65040740 GCF_006345805.1 Octopus sinensis | reverse complement strand
ATATATATATATATGGGAAATAATATGCAGAATTTGTCAGTCAATGATTTTAACCTTTACTCTGAAAAAAGACTTTAAACAAAATTAATAATCACAAGACACCGAAACGTATATAATAAGAATGGGATCAGAAGCATTTTTCCTCAATAATCATGAACCAGATTTTTCTATGTCCCCCACATTCGGCTTTAATGCCAATTATATTCATCCCTAATCTCATGATCGTAACTTTCCGAATCCTACTATTTTCAACGTAAATTAGACCAGTGTAATTGAAAGGAAGGACTAACAGATTTTAACAGAATTAAATGTTCAATTTTGATACATTTCAAAATTGTTTTTATTCATTTAAATGAAACTGAAAAAAATATGAAATTAACAGGTTAACTTAGGGAGAAGATGAACACTGAACATGGAGACGGATAAATTGCCGCTACACGTTTTTTCCGGAGTGCCAATGATTCTGCCAGCTCGCTGCTTAAGAGTAAAGAAAAAATTATGCAAAATGTTTTGATATAGCTCTGAACGGGTTACACTCTACTGAAATTTGGGAGTTCACTAGTCTTTATTGTTTCCATTTATTACACAGTTTAATAATTTAATGTGTAATTAAAATCGAGCTAATTGTCTCCATATAGTGAGGAAAATTGATTCCACACAGTTAGATTAAGAAAACGTACTATCGATACAAATTTACAAATAGCTAATTTTACATTTTACGTAAACTGTAGAAAAAAAAAACAAGCATAATTCCGAAAGCTAAATGTTTATTTACTATATATAAATACTGCTTCAAACCATCCACACACAATTGTTGATGATCTTATTACATATGTCAGTATAGCACTGTCCTCTATTTCATCAAAGGACTTCCATGTGATAATGGAGTATTGAAACATTGTGATTAAAAGGAGGAAATTAACTAATTAATAATTATAATTATAATACTTCTTGCATGCGAAACACAGAAAACGCAAATTTACTTGGTTTAATGCTACATTACACCAGTATAACTATCGTTAAACTTTCTTTAGATCAGTAGATAAAGGTTTACCGAAAAATCGTAAATAAGATTTTAAAAATTTAGATTTAAGTTCTGCGCAATATATTGCTATAAAAGTATCAGATATTGATAATAAAAATCTGAGGCTATGATGTGTACCTATTTCTTCATGTTCGTACAATAATTCAGCTTCTTCAATTGTCCGATGAAAAATTTGTATTCCAAAATCGATAGTTTATTGCGTGAAAGTATTTGCAAGAGATAATGCAGCTTTTTAAGATTTATAATGGTTAACTGAAAAGTCTTTAAATTTACGATTCGGAAAACATAAACATACTTTCAGAAATCTTCAAAGATATTTTGACACAAGTTTACCGAATTACATATGTTCTTTAACAAATGACAATACCAGACACTATGATATTATTTGGAAAATATTACAACACACCAACATTAGAATGAGAGTAACGAAGGCTATTAATTTCGACGTCATAGGAAATTAATTTGCTTTTTCACAGAAATGCTATCCTCATAACTTGTTCAGAGGTAATATATTTCGTCACAATAAATAGAAATGTTTTAAAACGCTTAACGTTGAAGAGGCTCGTATCATGATGATACAAGTTCCAAAGAAATCAAAATCTTCTTTTGTTAAAGTGCAGTTCACATTCAGTGCTTTTGTCTTCAATATCAAAGTTATTTGTTCGTATATTTCAAAATGTCTAATGTTTGAATGGTCGGACAACCTTGTATAATACTATAACACGCTCCAGGCAATACAAATGGATTTCCGCTATAGCAAATGGGCATCATATATTTATAGATATTACTTGAGCTATTAATACATGCATATATGCATATATATATATATATATATATATATATACATACATGCATACATATCTGTATATATGTATGCATATATATATATATATGTATATATGCATGTATATATATATGTATATATATATGTATATATGTATATATGTGTGTATATGTTGCAGAGACATATATATATACATACATACATACATACATATGTAGAAATTTGAAAAGGAAGACACAACTTGATACATATATATATATATATAAAAGGAAATATTCCTTACACATGTGTGTGTGTGTGTGTGTGAGAGGGAGAGAGAGAGAGAGAGAGTGTGTGTGTGTGTGTGTGTATGTATCCCAAACGTGCACATGTACACATGATAATTTGGTGATGTTCATTTTATTGCCTGAAAATCGATAAAACGGGAAAGTTAAAGTCAGATGTTGAAGAATTTTAGCTTAAAGTAAATTTTGACACTGACAAAAGTGCCGTGGTTGGAAGCAGCTTTTCTTCTGCTGTTTTACATTCCGAGTTCAAACCCTCCCGAAACCAAATTTAATTTCCATCTTTTCGTGGGTTCCTTAAATTTACAGCCCGGCCAAATACTGTGGAAGTTATAATCGATTGATCTTTGAATTTCAGGCCTTGTGCCTCGAAACATGTGTAAAGCTGATGCATTGGCTGCGACATTAATTTCGCGGTTCTTTATGTTCGAAATTAGAATCCCGGAGAAGTAACCTTGACCTTGCAACCTTTCGAGATTGCGAAAATAAAGTATTAGTCAGATAACGAAGGCGGTGTAATCGACTAACACTCTTCTAAATTTCAAGTCTTGTACTTGTCATAGTAACAATTTTTTTTTGAGAAAGAGAGAGAGAGAGAGAGAGAGAGAGAGAGAGAGAGAGAGAGAGAGAGGGATGGGGAGATACATAAAAACATACGGTAAAATTAATTCGTGATATTTGTTCTGGCTCTCTACGTTCAGAGTTCAAATCCTGCTGAGTTCAGCTTTACATTTCATCATTCTAGAGACAACAAAAATAATAGCACCAGTCGATGGTAATGACT
This sequence comes from Octopus sinensis, assembly GCF_006345805.1. NCBI lineage: Eukaryota > Metazoa > Mollusca > Cephalopoda > Octopoda > Octopodidae > Octopus > Octopus sinensis. The sequence goes on along the minus strand of NC_043004.1, from coordinate 65,037,843 downwards.
AACAGATCCGCTCAAAATTATTGGATTCTTGTCCAAAGTACAAGTTATTATATTGGGGAAGGGGCACGCCGGGGCAAAATGCTTTGCGGCCTTCGCGTTCTGAGTTCAAATTCCACCGAGGTCGACTTTGCATTCCATCCTTTCGGGGTCGGTTAAATGTGAGTGCGAATCCCAAACTGAGCTGCGTGTTGTATTCTTGAGCAAGACACTTTATTTCACGTAGCTCCAGTTAACTCAGCTGTAGAAATGAGTTGCAACATCTCTGGTGCCAAGCTGTATAGGCCCTTGCCTTTCCCTTGGATAACATTGCTGACGTGGAGAGGGGAGACTGCTATGGATGGGTGACTGCTGGTCTTCCATAAACAACCCTGCTCGGATTTGTGCCTAGGAGGGTAACCTTCTAGGTGCAATCCCATGGTCATTCGTAAACGAAGAGGGTCTCCAATATATATATATATATATATGTGTGTATGCGTGTGTGTATGTGCGTGTATATATTATATGTCTTTGTGTATGTTTGTTTGAACGTATATATGTACATATGTGTGCATAGCCATAAATTTACATACACACATAGAGACACACACACACACATATATACACGCATTCGTAAAAGATGTGTGTATACACACACACACACACACACACACACACACACACTCAGAGAGAGGTAGAGATATGTTCGATCGAAACAATGAGCTCAAACGTATGAATTTTATTGGATTCATGTTTTTTAAAAGAAAACACGTATATGCGCATGCGTATGTGTGTGGATGTATATTCAAATACCTGGATGTATACGTCCGTATATGTTCGTGTGTATGTGTGCGTCTCTGTGGTTATGTATGAGTGCAATTATAAATTTATATATTTACACATAAGTGTAAATATATAAATCTGCTTATAATACACTGTGTGTGTAATGCATATTATATATATATAAGCATATATATATATATATATATATATATATACATACTTATACACAGAAGCATGCATACATACATGCATACATACATACGTACGTGCGTATGTACGCAGGCAGTATTACGAGCACCGACACACCGGATATAGTCCTTTGGCACAGAAAACAAAAAACGTACTTTGTTGCGGAAGTTTGTTGTCTAGCTGGCGTTAACATCACTTTGAAAATAAATGTAAAGGAAAACGCCTATGGAGACTTGATGAGAAATTTACCAATTCTACATTCTAATATATGACTCGAAATATATATACCTGCGATCACTGGGGCGTTTGGTTATGTAATTAAGCATTTCACAACCAATTTTGTGAAATCTGAGGTTCACAAATTCACGAATTAAAGTGTGATTTGTAATCAATTAATGCCAGACATTAAAATAATCGCAAAATACTTTGAACATTTCAAAGGCCTTGTGTGCAGAATGTATATTAAACCTAATCTATACAAACACACACACAACACACACACACACCACACACACACACACAAACTCATACACAGAATCTTACACACACGCATATATATATTATTTATATTATATATATATACTATAAATAATATATAAATATATGCATATATACATACATATAATACATATATGTACATACCTCCCTATATATGTATATATACATGCATATATGGTTACAGGACATCAAAAATACTTTGAACACAATGAGAAACGAAAACATAAAAACAAAAACATATAAACGAATATTTTTTCGAACAACGAAAAAAACAAACAAACAGAGAAACGAGACATACAACATAAAGAATATTCCCCTTCTTCAGTTGTCTCTGTTTCATCTACCCCACGTTTCGATTTCAAGGACAAGCCGCGACTTCATGAAACAATCCTTCCCGCAAAGCAATTAAATAAAATTTGGAATTTTTGCGGAGGGTGAAAGTGGTAACAAGAACAGGACATAAGTCTAATCTCTGTCTCTCTATGTATATATATATATATTATATATATATATATATATATATATATATATATATATTATGTATATATATATATATATATATATATATATATATATATATATATATATGTATGTATGTATGTATGTATGTATGTATGTATTTATATGGTAATTTTGGTAAATATATCTGTTTAAATGAGATGTGAGCGCTATTTCCCTTTTTGCGTAATTTAAACGACTTTATGCACAGTACCCTGTATATATGTATAATATATATATGGAGAAAGTAAGAGAGAGAGAGAGATACATAGATAGATATACATATACATACATACATATATATATATATATATATATATATATATATATATATATATATATATATAATATATATATATATTATAATTCTGAAATGCAAAAAGTTTGTTTGTTTGTCTGGTTTTGGCATTGAGAACGGGTTACAGGCCACTAGATCCCGTCGGATTGACTCCAAAATTTACAGAAACATGTAAAATGAGGTGAGGATGCGAATGGGCTAGATTAGAAATCCCCATCTTAAAAGGTGTCGTTGCTAGGGCCAAAAACGCACTTTGACAAGTCTACTCTCATTCTTTTATGTATCTGTCTTCCTCCATCACTCACTCTCTTTCCTCCCTTTCTTTCACATTCTATCTATAACGTCGTTTCACAGCGTCCTATATCTTCCTCGCCAGCGCTGTCACTCTTTCCCTCACCGCCTCCCTCTCTCTCTCTCTCTCTCTCTCTCTCTCTCTCTCTCTCTCTCTGTACGTCTGTCTGCATTCATAGATAGTTTTATTATCGCCACCACCACCACACAATCATGAGAACAAATATTATGAATCAGATATTTATTGGGTTAATTCATTTATGTGTGTGTGTGTGTCTGTATCTATACATATATCTATATATAACGTATATATATATAAAAAGTGTATATATATCTATTTATATATATATATATATAATATATACATATAATGGTATACATTTGTATATATAATGTGTACACACACACACATATAATATAATTATATAATATAATTATATATAATATATATATATATATATATATATATATATATATATATATATATATATAATATATATATATTATGTGTGCATATATTATGTGTCGGTTGAGCTGAAAATATGCACACCTATGTTAAAAGTGCTGGCGAGTTTGCATGGCAACTATTTTTTTCCCTCAAATCAAAGGTGTTACCTCTAGGACAAAATTCTTCATCTTTTAAAATGTGGCCCGATTACCCCCGAATGAAATCGGCTTATATTAACCAAACAAGTAAATCAATGAAAAACTATGCCATTTTAATCCCAAGTAAGGTCGGTATCTCTGTAGGTCTACTACATATTTGTGAAAAGGGCAGACGTTGTCTCACAAGTAGTTATACAGGCAAAAGTTTTAGTAAATATGGTAGGATTCAGTTGAAAGTTTGCTCAATTGAAAGGTGTGGCCTCTAAGGCAAAATTCATCATCTTTAAAGTGTGACCCGCGTAGACCCGAATGAAATTGAGTTATAATACCGAAACAAATAAAACAATGATAAACTTTTTTAGTCCCGAGCAAGACAAGGTTTCTCTGCTATCTATATATATAAAAGAGGCTTTGGATCAAAATTGTGTGCACGTTTTGCTACGTCAGAGGTTGCCACAGGCATAGAAGGCGTGATGAGTTGAGTAGATTAAAACTCACTATCTGGAAAGATGCGGTTGCTATGGTAAGAAGATTCAAGGGGGCTCTAAGAACCTCCAGATTGGCGTGATTGGCATCTAATTCTATCTATAAAATGAAGAAGGCGAACGTAGACGCAGATTGGATTTTTATTTAAAAGGGGGTCGAGATGGGGCTGGAAGGGGATTCAAATTTACAGGAGGGGGTAACTTGAGCAGGGAAATTGATTGGGAGACGTTTTGTGGCGCTACAGTGGCTGCTTTGGTTTGAAAACTGGGATTTTATTGATTTGGGGGGACACTTGGTGGTCTAGATCGGACACCTTTTGCCCGATTTCAATCAAATTTTTAACATGGTAAAGTGGAAGCGGATTTGTAATTTAAACGTGGAAATCTAAATTTTTTTTATAAATGGTAGAAAGAGAGATAGAGAAAAATAAAGAGTAAGAGAAAGTGAGGGAAGATCCAAGAGAAAGGAAGAGTAAGAGAGTGGGAAAATGAGAAAGGATAGAGAAACAAAGAGGGAGAATGTGGCGATAAGAAACAGAAAGGAACAACCACAACCTCACCCGCGCGTAGGGTGGGTCACCTTAAGCTAGTATATATATATATATATATATATATATATATATATATATATATGCATATATATATCTGAGTACATTATATGTGTATGTGTGTGTGTGTGTGAGTGTAAATATGAATAAACTTATATTTGTTTCTATTAGAAGCATTGGAATGTATATTGTGCGATACAAACAAGAAGGAGACATTTTTTTCGAACGTAACATTGCCGTTAGAACAACAGAAATAATGGGTAAATTACGACGTGATTCTGCCTATACATCCATAGCGACTTTCTCACTGATAATACCTTCTCTTTATATTGCACAAATGTAATTCTCTTTTTTTTCCCCCCAAGTAAATTGCACTTCACATTGGAGGCTCCGATGGAGCTATAGGATGTTATACAGGCACTCAATTATGAGCCTACTGCATCTCGTAGCAGAAACATCTGTAACCTAAAGAACTTCAGCCATTGCTTTTCCAGTCATTTCTTTTGCTATACTCTATACAGTATGTGTGTATGCGTGTTTGTGTGTGTGTGTGTGTGTGTGTGTGTGTCTGCTTGAGAACCGCTATTAATGTATTACGTCACCGTAACTTTGCGGCTTAGCAAAATGCGAAGGATACAACAAGCACGTGGCTTTTTAAAAAATAAATACTGGGCTTGTTTCATTCGATTAAAAAATTCCTCAAGGCGATATCCCAGCATGGCCGCAGTCCAATGACTGAAACAATTTTTAAAAAAGAGGTAAAAAGAAAAAATGATAAAATGAATCAGCGACTGGCAATATTCTTACCGAACCAGTACTCATACCAACAATCGGTTCACTCAATTCAACGTAACATAAAATCCTGAGCATTGATTTTAAATTTCTAAACCTATTAACCAATAATAAACTTGCACAGCAATAAGGATTGCTGTCTGCCTCTACGTAAAGTGTAAACAAGAATATAAAGTATAATATCAAGTGAATTATCATTTAAATGTTGCGTCATAGCTTTACGACAGCATCAACTAAGCCCTGAGGCAAATATTATCAATAGATTTACTATAATGTTACTCTGGAAGTATTCCATCAGAAATAACCACGGCTACAGACCTAATGAAATTGCACTGCTCTGCCACAAGTCATCAAAAGGAAAGTTTTAAACATATATACGGGAAGTCATGCTTGGGAACTTCAAAGTGAGAGCAACATAGATCACCAAAATTGAGTAACCATCATTTTGTTGCCAGCAACAGGTCTCCCTTTTGGCTAAAATTAAGCCATTAGTCGTTAATATCGCTCCATAAAATTGACTCCACATAATGCTACATTTTCCTGTATCCTTTAAGAATTTACTACATTATTAATGACTAAACTTTAATTTTTTTAACTACGAAAGGGCTCTCTGCAAGCTAACTGTAAGCTTTTAGCAATTAATACCATACCATAAATTTGGCTGAAAGTTTTAACTTCACACAGATTTTAATGGACTTTCTAACCAACGCAAAGGAGAATTACACACACACACACACACTTTCACGTACACACGCACACATACACACAAATGCACACACGCAAATATACACACACCTACACCTACACACTCACACGGACACGAACACCGACACGGACACAGTCATACACACAGTAGCCTTACACGTTGTCTGTTCCTATATAGGTACTTTTAATTAACTGCTATCATGTCATCATTACAATTAGACAAGTAACAATATTTTATTTCCTCGTTGGTCGCCGTAAATCAACGATAAAATATAAATTGAGAAACTTCACTTACACCAACTAAATTGGTCGACTTCACTTGACTATAAATAAGAAATAACGTTTTCTTTATTCAGGTATAATGCCATAAATTTATCAAATCAGTCACGGAGGTTAATTAATATAAATTTATATACAGTAAGGTCTCATATATGATATATAATGAGGGGAAAAAAACAATTGATTAACTGAGATTACTCATGTAATTAGTCGACAAACCTTCCCCAGGGGACTTCTAAAATCTGAAAGCAAAAAGCAAGGGGTTAGTCTAATAATATCAGGCGAATCGAAATGTTTGGGAAATACAGATGATGCAGATTAGGAGTGAATCATGACTTTAAAGCCAATTGGTAAAAGCAACATACGTTTCAATTTTATTAGAACTTCTCAACGAAGTATACTTAAGGCAGTTTCTCCTCCCGAGGTATTTCTTATAACAACTTTACGGTAGTAGATTAACATAATCGATATAATGTCAGATGAAATGTCTTGTTGTATTTAGCTTAAGGAACTTTACATTCTGGGTTCAAAAATATGTCGAGATCGATTAAGCTGTTTATTATTCGAGATCGATGAAATAAAGCACCAATCAAGTAGTCAATATACTTAACGTTTTTGTCGTCTCTGCCTGCAACGTCCCAGATGGTGGTTCCTTGATCCACCATAATTTCTATAGCATAATATAATATTTACTAAGCCTCGTTGGTATATATACTTCTATGTGGTTAGCATATTTGTACACAACTCAGTTACGGTATATAAATATTAAAAATAGTATCCCTTTATTAGCACTGCGTAGTTTCGATCTACGCACATCTGGGTTATGTGTTCAGTGCTTCCTATGAGTCACTCTGCTCGATGAATACTTAAGTAATAATAATCGTATAAATGTGTTATTGCTTATATTGTCTGTTCTGGGTTACATTACGTCTATTACATCGTTCACCATACATTATTTATTTATTATTTACGGCAGAAACGTTCGAGCAACGGGCGAAATGCGTAGCCGTATTTCGTCTGCCGTTACGTTCTGAGTTCAAATTCCGCCAAGGTCGACTTTGCCTTTCATCCTTTCGGGGTCGATAAACTAAATACCAGTTGAGTACTGGGGTTGATGTAATCGACTAGCCCACACCGCACCCCAAAATGAAGGGTTTTGCTCAAGAACACAACGCGTCGCCAGGAATCGAAACCACAATCTTACGATCATGATGCTGACACCCTAACCACTAAGCCACGCGCATCCACAGTTATGCTTCTACAATACACAAAATTCTTTCATAATTTTTTAATAAAATTCCTAATAATATTTAATTATAAAAGCAGAATAGGATTTTTATTAAAAATCAAATGGTTATGAAGTTCCACATGAGTAAAATAGGAATCAAAGGGGTCCATGGGTTAAAACTGGTTGAGTACCACTACTTTAGACTGTACCAGATATACAAAATACATCAACAGCACAATACAAGCTGCGGTATTAGATTGTTAAATTACTTACTAAATGGCGATTTCTCACTTTGTCGATACTCCGATTGTTACGTTTGACAAACCATATGCAGAGTTGTTTTGCAAATTTTTCTACGAGTCTCATCATTTACCATTTTCAAATCAGTCAGAAGCAATTCAATTCTACGTTTCTCCAGTGCAGCATAGCAAAATAGCTTGCTGGTAATTTATAACAGCCATCCACTCATTCCACTCACATAGCGAATTCGTGATATTAAGTCAATAAGTATTCAAGTAGCGGATTGACTGAGTCGTTAAAGTTTTGGTTACAATACCTCACATTATTCATTCTGATTTTCGGCACTCTAACTTCAAATGTCACAAAGGGCTACGTTGCCTTTCATACTTTCGGGTATGACAAAATACAACCATCCAGGATTGTGGGGTAACAGAACTTAAGAACGTTAGACTGCGGTGTTCGTTCCGGTTTTTTGCATCCCTAGTACAAAGCCCTACCGTAGCCTATTCCGGTGGTGGACTTCATCCATTACCCGCTTAAACAGCACTTCCTGGCACTTTGAATACCGTTAATAAAGTCCGCTCAGTCGCAAGCATTCGGTACCAGGTCTCAGGTTTGAAGATATATTTCTCTCTCATTTCCAGTAATCTCACAGACCTTATAAAGGGTCACAGACCTTATAAAGGGTCACAGACAATGTCTTCTCGCCTAACTAAAACATTAAAAAAATTGGAAATCGTTACAAATAAGATTACGGAAGCAAATATTATTGTCTGATTTTGGTATAAGGCCAGCAACTTTGAAGTGAGGCTTAAGTCGATTACATCCAACCCACTGCTCAGCTGGTAATTATTTTATCGATCACGAAAGTATGAAAGGCAAAATCGACCCTGGCGACATCTGAACTCAAAATGTAATGAATCGGATGAAATGCCACTGAGTATTTTATCCGGCATGTTAACGTTTCTCGCAGTGTTAGCAACTATAATGTTACCAATAATAAATATATTGGAGACTGATACTTTCCCAAAGATTTATTATAGAGAAGAGATATTTTGATACAGTAAAAAATAAACTAAATTCAATTTGGATTCACTATAAATATTCCCTGTGGAGGCACATGGCCTAATGGTTAGAGCAGCGGTCGAGGGATCGCGGGTTCGAATCTCAGACCGGGTGTTGTGTGTGTTTATAAGCGAAACACATAAGCTCCACGCGGCTCCAGCAGAAGGTAATGGCGAACTTCCGCTGACTCTTTCGCCACAACTCTCTCTCACTCTTTCCTCTTGCAGCTCACCTGCGTCGGACCGGCGTCCCGTCCAGGTGGGAAACCTATAGGCCAAGGAAACCGGAAAACCGGTCCTATGAGCCTGGCATGGCTCGAGAAAGAACAAGCATAAATATTCCCTACTAAATCTACCATGGCATGCTGACAATGGTCTAGTGTTTAGAGCGCTTGATTTATTATCAGAAGAACAAGGGTTCAGTCCCTAGACCGGATGACGTGTTGTTCCCTTCATTTCGTGTATTTACAATTTACCCAGTTCTAATGAGTAACAGTCGGTTACTGGTGCAGCTCTCCCTAATTTCGTCCAGCTGGCACAGCCTAGATATTCTATTTGGGACAAAGCCGAAGGGGCTACTTTGAGTATCCACATCTTTTCGCGACAACACATGCACCTGAGAGAATTAGCAAAATCATGGTACTTGGTATATGGTACCTAACTCTAACCGCGTGCTAATGACCGATGGTTATTCTGCAGTTTATTATCATAGCAAATAGTAGCTTCCAAGCAATCATATCGAGGCCGTTAACCACTTGCACATTTCTATTTTCACCAATATAAATTAAGAAATACAGTCACAGACTTTTGAGAAACCGTTGCTTAATAATCCTTTCTACTAAAGGCACACGGTCAGAAATCTTGTGTGAGGGGCTAATCGAGTATATCGACCCCAGTACTTAACTGGTACTTATTTCATCGAATTTGAACTTAGAACGTAAAGACGAGCGGAATGCCGCTAAGCATTTTGTCCGGTGGGCTAGCGATTCTGCCAGCTCGCTGCCTTAATAATAATAATAATAATAATATATTTTACCCTAGTGTCACTTTGATGACATGCACTGCTCTCTCACTCAATAATAATAATAATAATAATAATAATAATAATAATAATAATAATAATAATAATAATAATAATAATAATAAGAAGAAGAAGAAGAAGAAGAAGAAGAAGAAGAAGAAGAAGAAGAATATTAATAATAATAATAATGCCCTAATGAGAGCAATGGCTCTCGTGGCTTCTTATCTTAACTGATTGGAAGTGTTATCATGTACACTGTTTTGTCTTGGTATAAAAGATGGGCTACAGCAAATATTCTGCTGAATACCACAGATTTGCTTGTCAATAGTTTGACCTTAACCAGTTGAGCATCTCTCTTAGTGGCTGACGATATGTGCATCGCTGATCACGAGCAGAAGTAGTGGGGGAGTATCATAGCTGTGTGCTGAAAGGAATTCTTTGGGGTTTGGATAATACACCTTTGGAAACATGGGTGTTTCGTTCAACGTCCTTAACCCTTATTCAGGGATCTTTTGAGCGGGATGGGCTACTCAACCTGACGAAAATTCTAACTGGGCTCCACCAGCAAGATTATGCGCTGTTTATCTTGATATGAGATCACCATGTCGCACACATATGGTTGTGATGCATGTGCCTTGTGCCATGACGGGTAGTCATGATGGGTATACTGGTCTTCGTATATTTTACCCCAGTGTCACTTTGATGGCATGCACTGCTCTCTCACTCAATAATAATAATAATAATAATAATAATAATAATAATAATAATAATAATAATAATAATAATAATAACAATAATAATAATAACAATAATGATAATAAGCCTTTCTACTAAACTGCTTTTGTTGCTGTTGTTGTTAATACTCGTGTTGTCGTTGTTATTACTCCTGCTGTTGTTCTTTTTGTTGTTGTTGTTGTTGTTACTGGTCTTGTTTTTGATTTACTTGTTATTGATGTTGTCGTTGTCGTTATCGTAGCTGTTGTTGTTGTTGCTGCTGTTGTTGATGTTCCTGCTATTGTCCATTATGTTGTATAACACGTAGGTAGCTCCGATCAAGTAAACCTAAGGCAAAAGGCATTCCATCCGTGACCGCCGCGTATTTATGTATACCTATATGCAAATTAATTTATTTTCAAGACCATAGCGTGTGATTTGAGATATATTTAACTACTGTTGCTAACAGATTGAAGGACCGGGCAGAGGCTTCCGCCTTATCTTGACAGTTATAGGTTCAGAATTCGAAAATAAACTGTGACTTGCTTGTGAGTCTGTCAATCGCCGGTGAACATAACCCGTCCTTTGTTATGAAATCTTGAAGAATGTCCTTCAGATAAATATAGAGCTTCCTTTGTACGGAAAATCCGAAGAAGCCATTCAGATAAATATAGATTGTCTTTTATCAGATAAATGTTGAAGATAAAGTGTGACATGGGAAGAAAGAAGCTTATCTTTAGATCGTGCAGATGGTTGACTATACCGAGAAATATTTTGCCTGTCATGCTACAGATGTGCAGAAGACGGTAACATATTTTCTCGCATCTTTTGTGTATGTGTGTGAGAGAGACGAAGAGGGGGAGAAGGAGGAAAGGGAGAGAGACTGAGAGACGGACAAACAGACTAGGAGTAAATCAGTGAGAATGTAAGATTTGGAATCCAAATCAGGTGGTGGTCTGCGTCGGTAAAAGTTAATCTATAAAAGATGATTGATAAGATAGATGCATGGCTTTGTAGTTAAGACGTTTGCCTTACAACCACGTATGTATAAATGCCTGCGAGTGTGTAGATACGTAAATCTACGGAAAAACTTTGTTATATTTGAATTCATAAAAGGATAATATATATCTCTAAACGGGTGTGTATCAATCAACTCTTCGCTACACTATAGATAGAACATTTGGGTACCCTACTATATACTGGGGTCAATATATATGAGTAAAAACATTGGAAGGCGGTTCCTTAAGATGGCCCATTCTGATACGGAACACTTCCATACAGCTGTTTCGGCCCCGTTTTTTAATTTTTTTTAATGCTTATTTGATAGTATATATTTTTAGTGTTTCTCATCTTTAATGTTTCTCCCATTCTTCCCCTCCCTCTCTCTTCCTCCTTCTCCCTCTCTCTCTCTCTCTCTCTCTCTCTCTCTCTCTCTTTCAATCTGTAGAAGTATATTCCTGCGCAAGCGTGCTCGTACGCGCGTGCATACTTGTGTGTATATATGTGTTTTTCCTCTAGTCCCACTGTCGCCCTAAGAGGTTGAATATCCAGTCAGGCCAGCCAGATTGTCAGGGTCGAAAGTGCCTCACGCAGCCCAATCATTCCGGGACCAGTCCAATGAACGAAACTGGTGGAAGAAGACATTAAAAGAATAAAATACCAAATAGAAAGACCGAAACTTCACTCTCGTATTTTCACCTTAATTATTTCAGTCTTTGCGACAAGAAACCAAGAATCGTATATGTTTCTATCATAAGATATATTTGGCAGAAACACACTGTCCCCAATTTCAATGCATGCTTCAAAGTATTCAACAGTTAGCGACCGGCTTGAAAATCTTACGAATATTCAAACGCTTCTTCCTAAAATTTTCATTATCAACGATCGCTTTTATATTCTAAATGAATTTACCCTTGGACAAACGACCATTGAACGGATTCTACTCAATGAGTCGAGTACATTGGTTTCAAATGTTGACACAAGATGCAGGTTCATCACTGGGGTTTCTTACATTAAGACCAGTGCTTAGCCGGGGTTTATTTCGTCGACCCCGAAAGGATGGAAAGGAAAGTCGACCTCAACAGAATTTGAGGTTAGAACGTGAACACGAAAAAGATGCTTCTAAACACTTCACCCGGCATGGTAACGATTCTGCCAGCTTGCTGCCTTAATAATGATAACAACAACATCAACAACAACAACACAAACAACAATGATAATAATAATAGTAATAATAATAATAATAATAATAATAATAATAATAATAATAATAATAATATAATAATAATAATAATAATAATATAATAATAATAATAATAATGATAATGATGATAATAATAATAATAATAATTGAAAGGGTTTGAATAATTCACCTCTGGAAACATGGGTGTTTCGTTCAACATCCTTAAACAAGCCTTATTCAGAGACCTTTTGAGCGGGATGGGCTACTCGACCAGGGGGAAAAAAATGCTTTCTAATTGATGTATCAATACCGGCAGATGACAACGTGTCTCTAAAAGAAATGGAGAAACTCTCAAAATACAAAGACCTGGAAATAGAGGCAACTAGAATGTGGAACCTGAAAACAGAAACAATTCCTATCATAGTAGGTGCATTAGGCATGATAAAAAAATATTCAGACAAATACATAGCAAAAACACCAGGACTTACAAACACATATAACATACAGAAAATTGCACTACTAGGCACTGCACACATCCTACGCAGAACACTTTCCATACAATAACCATCAGAGCATCACAACAAATCACAGCACATACCCAAGGCACACAGAGCTGCGCTCGGTAGTGAAGTGAAAGCACGCTATAAAAATAAAACTACTGAATAATAATAATAATAATAATAATGGTATAAAAGATGGGCTACAGCAAATATTCTGCTCAATACCACAGTTGTTTGACCTTAACCAGTTGAGCATGTCCCTCAGTGGCTGAAGATATGTGCATCTCTGATCACGAGCAGAAGTAGTGGGGAAGTATCATACCCATGTGTTGAGAGGGATTCTTTGGGGTTTGAATAATTCACCTCTGGAAACATGGGTGTTTCGTTCAACATCCTTAAACAAGCCTTATTCAGAGACCTTTTGAGCGGGATGGGCTACTCGACCAGAAGAAAACTGGGCCCTACCTGCAAGGTCATGTGCTGTTTATCTTGATATGAGATCACCATGTCGCGCACAAATGGTTGTGATGCATGTGCCTAGTATACCCTTATCAGATAGGTAGTCATGATGGGTATACTGGTCTTCGTATATTTTAACCCAGTGTCACTTTGATGGCATGCACTGCTCTCTCACTCAATGATAATAATAATAATAATAATAATAATAATAATAATAATAATAATAATAATAATAATAATAATAATAATAATAATAATAATAATAATAATAATAATAATAATAATAATAATAATAATGATAATAACAACAAGCTTATGAGCCGATTATGATAGTTTCAAACGTTGGCACAATGGCAGCAGTTTCGGGGGAGGGGCTAATCGGTTACATCGAGACCAGTTTACAATTGGTACTTATTTTATCGACCCTAAAGAACGAAAGGCAATGAAAAGACGGACGAAATGCCGCTAAGCATTTTGTCCGGAGCGATAACGATTCTGCCAGATTGCCGTCTTATGAGCCGATTATATTAAAAGCAAATTCGTTTTAGTAGTCTCAACTCTCAGTCGAAATATAAGTATGCAACCGAATAAAGATACGCAAGCGAGCTATCATATGCATAGAACTGCAGCTTTGTTACAATTTTCAACTCCTTCATTGACACTCATATCACCACGGACTCAGCATTATACTTTCAACCTTAAGGGTGTACTAGTTGTTATAGATATATCCATAAACATACAAAAATAAAAAAGAAAAGAGAGCGTGCGCACACGCCATTATAAATAGACCAGAAACGAATCATCCAGAAAGGGTCGAGAGTCGAAGAGTTGAGAATCGACTGGACAAGTCGGAGTTTGTGGAGCTGTCAGCGATAGTAAGACATAAGAATTACTATTACTTGGAGTATTTCTATTCTGGTACCCGATGACTAGTAACATATTGTGGCTACTAGTGTAAAACTGAAACTACAGTACAACGGCAGTCACACATCACCCCAGTGGGAGGAACCCACTTTAAAACACATACATATATACATACATACATACATACATACATACATACATACATACATACATACATACGTACATACATACATGCATACATACATACATACATACATACAAGCTTACGAGAGGATGTGAAAACGAAAACTTTCAACTGATTTAGCTGTAACTTCAAATATTTAATAAGTCGACTCAGTTCCACTTTAATGTAGATTCAAGACTATTTGCTTTCTTTCTCTCTC
>NC_043004.1:65000740-65008240 GCF_006345805.1 Octopus sinensis | reverse complement strand
CGTCTATCAAAAGCTTCTGTGTGTGTGTGTGTGAGTTGTGTTTAGTATTGACTTTGCAGAAAAGGAGTACTCAATACCATGATAAAGAGTAATTATATCTTACTACTTTAAAATTCACCTACAGTTTATATAGGATCTTCAATGAAGTTCTGACGATGCTACATACCTAGAGATGAAACTCTGAGCAGCAAGACACGGATTCAAACCTGGGCCAATCAAAGCTTTATGAGTGGATTTGGTAGACGGAAACTGATAGAAGCCCATAGTATGTGTGTGTGTGTGATCTATGTGTGAGTGTCTGTGTGTCTGTGTTGGTACGTTTACGTCCCCGTAACTTAGCGGTTTAGCAAAAGACAGCGATAGGATAAGTGGTCTTTAAAAATTATAATTACTACTACTACTACTACTACTACTACTACTACTACTATTATCATCATCATCATCATCATCATCATCATCATCATTATTATAATTATTATTATTATTATTATAATTATTATTATAATTATTATTAGTATTATTATTATTATTATTATTATTATTATTATTATTATTATTATTATTATTATTATTATTTAGCGCGAACGGTCGTGTTTCATAGCGCTCCTGAATATAACGGTTTATACTAAGGATTTAAATCCACCCCATATGCAGGGTTTACAAAAGAGTGACGTCACCCATTTTTAATATTTACTTACTTTTCAAGATGGCCACATCACTAATAACAAGAGATGCAACTGTAGAGGTAACACAAGCAGCAATAAAGCGAGGGTGGGGGGAAAACAAGCGTAACGCAACCCGACAATGTTTTCCAAATGCAAAAACAGATTTATCTCGATCTTTAATTTGATTAGTAATTTAATTTAATTAATATGAATAGTTATAAAATGGATGCGCTGTTAGGAATAATTTTATTAGTTTATTTAATAAGTAAAACCTTCGAGCGTATGATAGCCATTCATACTGCGCATGTCTTTAGTTTATCATTACGGTGACTAGTTCTGAGGAACGGATCCTCTTTCGAAGAACCTCACGAAACACAAAAATATAGAACTGAAAACATTGGTTTCAACAGGGAAATGATTACTGTAAACGGTACGAATACCTATGACAGTAGACATTCGAAAATCCGGCCATCGAAAATCCGGTTCCTTTAGAGTTCCGGCGTAGATTTCGGAGCACATTTTCAAATATACCGTGTTTAAAACTCTGAGGATCTACTTTATTTAGTAAAATTAAAATTCTGTAGAATTATTTTATTTAGTTAGTGAACATTAAAATTCCATTTGCTTTTCATTCAGTGTTTAATTTTCTTTCTTTAAATGACTGCACATGTAGTAATATTCTGTTAAATACATTCAGCTTTTATAACCATAAAAAAAATCCGGCATTCCTCAAGTCCGGATTTGACGATTTTTTAATACAAGCACATCAGCCCGTCTTTTGCAAGCTTTGTAAGGCATAAAAAGATCCACATTATTCTTTTTACTTGTTTTAGTCATTTGACTGCGGCCATGCTGGAGCACCGCCTTTAGTCGAGCAAATCGACCCCAGGACTGCTTCTTAAGCCTAGTACTTATTCTGTTGGTCCCTTTTGCCGAACCGCTAAGTTACGGAGATGTAAACATACCAGCATCGGTTGTCAAGCGATGTTGGTGGACAAGCACGGACACACAAACACACACACACATACAAACACAAACACACACACACTCACAAACACGCACACACACACACACACACACACACACACACACATATATACGACAGGCTTCTTTCAGTTTCCGTCTACCAAATCCACTCACAAGGCTTTGGTCGGCACGAGGCTATAGTAGAAGACACTTGCCCAAAGTGTCACGCAGTGGGACTGAACCCGGAACCATGTGGTTGGGAAGCAAGCTACTTACCACACAGCCACATAAATCAGTTCCAGAACTTGAAGAAAAGTTGGTGGAGAAACGCTGAAAAAGGAAATACTTCTTTGCTTAGGAATTTCGCCAGCAAGGGCGTACTGCGAATAATAAGAGATTATATGCTCTCGGAGGCGGAGCTGAAAGAATCACTAAACGAAGTACGAAAAAACGGTGTACACTATCGACCGGGTCAAGGCATACAGAAGTGTGTGTGATTATTTTTAAGATCCAGAATGGGGCAAGGAAACATGTAGAGCTGATGTGCTCATACATCTGGCCATGGGTTGCAGCTGTAGTGTATAGGACAAAGTAATAGACCACAGCAAGAGAGATTGCTAAAGACGTGGCTCATTGGGCTGTTGTCTTCTTCTTCTTCTTCTTTTTCTTCTTCTTCTTCTTCTTCTTCTTCTTCCAATCAGGACTCACGCCATAAGCCACAAAGAATAATCTCTAATTCGAGCCTACTCTAAGCTACTAAGAATGCATGTGGCAACTTCAAGATCCACCCACCACACGCGATAGACTGGCCGTTGCACGGGCACGAAAGCTACGTTGTTATCCTCATTCTGTAAACGGTGGCTTTTAACGGGTGGAGAGCTGAACCATCCTGGGGTACAGAGGATTCACAATCTAGACTAGGGTCTGAAAGTTTACCACACCATAGTGTGTTATACCATAGTTCCTCTGCTTTGTGGCAGAAGTAGGAAGAAAAAGTAATAGAAAGTTGTAGTGAAAGAGTACAGCGGGGAGGGGGGTGTCATCCCCGCCAGAGCCTCGTGGAGCTTAGGTGTTTTACTCAATAAACACTCACAAAGCCCGGTCTGGGAATCGAAACGGCGTTCTTAGGATCGCGAGTGCGCTGGGCCATATGCGCCTCCACTTGGGCTGTTTTTGCGTTCGCGCACATTACAAACAAATGACGTGACGCGCATGGAGATAGTCTACAATGACATATAGTTCGAATATAGCAACGAATATTACAGGAGTATTCCCAATTAGTGAGAAAACTGAGAAGACACTGATCACATTGATTATACAAAGCAGAAGTCCTAATTGTCCTTCCAACTTGGAAGGAGAGTCAGAAAACGAAAGACCACAAACTGTAGTAGGGGCAGTAGTATCAGAGCAGCCTTTAAGGTGAAGATTTTGGCTGTTGCAACTCTGTTGTTAAAGAGCCAGTAGCCCCAGTGGAGCCAAATCGGAAGCAAAGCGAAAGGAAGTCATTTTTAATGCCACTGACATCAGAGTGAGACGAAGTAGAGAATCGAGAAGTCGAATACTTTCGTTTTCCACCATAGAGCCGACTGAGAGTTAAAAACACCCATCACATCACATTTACCAGCAGTGATGTGGGAAAAGAGTTGAATGAGAGAAAGATGAGAATAATCAATGTGAGTTAGAAAAGTAAATAAAGAAAAAAACCTGAACAACAGCAGAAATAATAAACCTCGGCTTAAAGCATCGAAGAAAACCGCAAGATCCCCACTAATTGTTACTTGGTTGGCCTGGTGTGTATGAAGTTGAGTACTGTTCGATAGCCAATGGAATAGCAAAATTACTTGAAAGAGAAAAGAAAAAGGTTTTGTAACGATTAAAGAAGAGACAAGAGAAAATACACCGATCTCAAACATTATAGATTGTTCGTGGGGAATCAATAGCCTAAGAAAGAACGCACGAGAAAATGGAGTTTTGCCCTGCTGAGATGAAACGAAAGATGCTCACGGCCTTGTTCTGAGAACACCGTTTTCAGGAAGTGATCGGAGCAGAAGATCACTGCATTGCAATGACCTGATCTCACATCAGTATCAGCCTCTCTCTTCTTTGTAGATGGTTGGCCTTTAAATTGTCTCTGAGTACTAAATGTTAGCATTTTATTCATATTACGTTTTCGCACCACGACATTTATTACATATACATACATACATACATACATACATTCACATATATATTACGTGTCTGTGTATGTGTGCATGCATATATGTATGTATATATTTATGTATGTATACGTGTGAGTGTGTATTTAACCCTTTGTGTATGGCATGTATTTTTCTATTTTTATGAGCCTTTATGGACCACAAAGAAAAGGATTATCATTGTTATTATTATTATTATTATTATTATTATTATTATTATTATTATTATTATTATTATTATTATTATTATTCCTCTGTCTTCTTTCATCTTCCTTATCTCCTTACTCTCACGTTTTCAGAAAATGTGTTTCTCTCCGACGACGAGAAAACGAAATCGAAAATACAGCGAAGAATCAAAATATTCCACGCACGTATGAAGAGTGAGAGTACGAAAAGAAAAGTAAGAAAGACATACAGAAGCAAAGAGAGAGAGACGGAGAGAGAGAGAGACAGAGAGAGAGACAGACAAACAGACAGACAGTCAGAAAGACAGAAAGACAAAAAAGAGAGACAGAGAGAGAAGTAGAGAGCGAAACAGAGAGGAAAAAATGGTGGGGAGGTGGAAATTTATAGCATTTCAAAACTCCCGACTTCTCAGTGCTATACGCTCTTTTATGTTACAGAGAGGCAAGAAGTGAATTGTTGAGACAATATGCTTTTTTTTCCTTAACTGCACTAATTTATTCAGCAACAACGACTAATAATAATAATAATAATAATAATAATAATAATAATATAATAATAATCGTAAGAGTCTATAATAAATCGAGAAGTGAACGCGAAGTATAGAAAGCAAAAACAAGTTAAAAGTGGGCAAAATTGAAACATTGACTGCTAAAGTGCCAAGTGAAAGCCAATAATTTATCAGGCCAGTGAAGCAGTAACTGCCAATCCAATCCAGCTTCCTGTTGAATAGATCGATAAAAAACATTTCCCTAACATCGTTTAGTGGTAAATGGGGCGGCAATCCATTGAGACAGAGAGAGAGAGAGGGGGGGAAGAGAGAAAGAGAGAGAGATGTAGAGAAGTAGTGATATGCAAAGAGAGAGAGAGGGGGAAGAGAGAGACAAAGAGAGAGAGACAGACAGCTAGTGAGTTAGATGGAGAAGACAGAAGAGACAGTTATATATACATATATATATATATATATTTATATCTATACCTATATCTATTTATCTCTCTGTCTATCTACCTGTATATTAATGTGTGTGTGCGTGTGTGAGTGTATGCACGTATGTGTGTGTGCGCGCGCGTGTGTGTGTATGCATACATATGTATGTAGATACTTAAACTTTCCATTTGTATATGCGTCTAGTTATATTTATATATATACGTACGTATGTATATGTGTGTATATATATATATATATATATATATACATATATTTATATAATCGTATATGTACCCACATAAACTTGTATGTATAAATGTGTGTGTGTATGTGTTAGTATATATGTATATAAGAAGCGGGAATCGAAAATGGAGGTCAAAGTTGGGCTGGTTCGATGGTAGGAGAAAGCGATAGGAGGAGGAGGAGGGAAATAAGGGAGAAGGAAGGAAAAGGGGAGGCGGAAAGAGAGAGTGAGAGAGAAGGAGAGAGCGAAAAAACGGAAGACAAAGCAAGTAAATTGACTGAATATGTCAAAAATACGGTATATGACGAAATAACAACGAAAACGAAACTAGCATAAAACACAAACCATACGATGATCATGACGACGACGACGATGATAACGACGACGACAATGGCGACGCGGACGAGGTCGAGGAAGATAATGATGGTGATGATGGCTGCAGACATAACAATGGACAATTTTTCCCCCTATCCATTTCCATCTCTTATAACTCCATCAATTCCGTCCTCTTCTCCTTCGTCATCGTCGTCGTTGTCATCACAATCACTGTTCAACCAAATCTTGTAAATATACGTAAAGCCATTGTCAACAGTTCTATCGGAAAGATCTCTGCTTTGACAAAATATATTCATACACTGATGATATTAGTTTCGTATGATATATTTTATTTTTATGGATATCAAGTAGTAGCCACTTGTGTAAAGGAGTTATAGCAATTATCTCTGTCTGCAATTATTTATTGTTCTTGTCTACAACTCTTGGAAAAAATAACATGATCTATGAACCAAATAAACCTCTTAGTGAGACGTAAATACGCGCCGATTTGGCACAATTGTTCTGGAGTGGATAGCAAAATGCATTGCGTTATTTGTTCCGGATCTTTGCGTGCTGAGTTCAAATCTCATACGCCCACTGGCGGTGAACTTTTCGCTTTTTTCCTTGCAAGGTCGATAGAATAAAAATTCCAGTTTGCGTTTTTGCAAAATCGTTTGGAGGCGGAGGACAAAATGGTGTGTGATATTTTTTCCGGCTTCTTATGTTTGGATTTCTAATTACGTTGAGGTCAAATTTTCCTTTTCGTCTTTAACGGGTTCACTAGGTAAATTACCATTCAATCGTTGTGCGTGAAAATATGTGGACGTAATATATACATATACATATATATTATGTATACATATATATATACTTACTTACATACATACATACATATATGTATTATAAATTAGGGTAGCTATAATTTTAATAATTATTACCTTTGAATGTTATTTTTTCCATGCTGACCATTTTATAAAATCGTTAGTTTATTTTTAAATTAACGATCTTATCCTTATTTATATAAATTTATATATATATATATATAGGGTTGGCAAAAATTCAATCGACAGTAAATCAAAATTCCATAAATACTTAATATTCAATTTTATTTATTCATTCCAGTTATGAATTTTTGATAATTGAATGCTGTGAGTTAAAAATCACCGATTTTTTTTTTAACATTTGTCTATTTATTAGCGAAGTCTCATGAAATAATATTTGTTTTAATCTTGGCATTAGATGGTTTTTGATTTACTGTCAGGTGACTTTTGGCTCGAGGTTCGTTGATTATACGAATGAGGAATCCAACGTAGGTCATATATTAGTATGCATATTACATTTTAATAATTAAGGGTACTAACAGGCAGTACCGTCATGCTAACATAGCAGTTAAAATGACTACACCACAAGTTTTCACTTAAACGCAAAGGGGAAAGCAGGCAAATGAATAAAATCTCTAAGAACCCATACCAATGACGAAAATAATTGAAAATTGAAGCAGTCGGTCATACCGAGATCTCGAACTTTGAGAAACACCCTTAGTTCATCCTCAGCGAGTCCAACTGATCCTAGGGTTGTACAGCTTGTTCATTTCAACCAATGTATGCCATGTTAGTATGCCGGTACTGCCTGTTACTACCCTTAATTATTAATTGATAAATTTTAACTTTATGGGTGCTTTTACGCATGCTAAGCCACTGATATTATTATAAATATTAATATCCTCATACATACATACATACATACATTCATACATACACACATACATACATACATACATATATATATATATATATATATTGGTAAAAGCGGTAAGATAACAAAAGAAAGAAAGAGACCTCAATATTATGTAAATAGAGGAAATTTATCTATAAAGTAATATGTTACAATTACTCAATAGTCAGGATAACACTCTGAGTTTCGGATGCCGAAGTAGAAATCCACAACACCATCTCTTCGGTTATCTGGCCATCTGAAAAACGCTATGAAAAAATACCGTTTTAA
>NC_043004.1:64915165-65000640 GCF_006345805.1 Octopus sinensis | reverse complement strand
TGGCCCAAACCATGACTAAAAGTTAACAAAATTCATTCAATCTCCTTTCATCGCATCAACCATCGAATGAGAAACCATTTCGAAAGAAAGAAGAAAGCTTTTCAACTTTTATTGTTCTTTACTGTTTTTTTTTATTTGTTTGTCTTTTTAATGAACTTATCTTTTGGTATCTGAGGGGTTTTGGTCAAACTTCCGCCACTGCCATCACCAACACCACCAGTGAAAAGTACAAAAGTACAACTCTGAATAAAATCAAATAAAACTCTGAAATCAGTGCTCCAGTATGGCCACAGTCTGATTGGAACCAGTTAAAAAATAAAAGGAAATGTCAGAAGTGAGTGATGTAGTCTTGACATGATCAGGTTCGGTGTGAGCATTCCGTTGTTAGAACCATGACTAATTAATTCAGAGTTCTGTATTAGTTTAGATAACTCCATGGTGCTGAAGGTGACGTGGCGGAGGAGGACGTGTTTCTGAGCTCTGTTGAGTCATTGAGGGCTTTTATGGGTTACAAGCCAAGTGAGAGCATAACCTCATGGCCTATGCCAGCGGGTGTAACCAGCCTACTTATGCGTACCTTTCCTTCATTGGACACTAAACTCTGCTTGCAAAGACCTGTTGGGGCTCACTGTCCAAGGCTACGACGCCACAATGAGCGCTATGGGGGCCAGGGCTCGGCTCGGCTCGGCTCGACTCGGCTCGGCTCGCTCGGCTCGGCTCGGCTCGGCTATATACAAATATAGGTGTGTGTGTATGTGTATATATATATGTATATACAAATATATGTGTATATGTGTATGTTAATACGGTTTGGATTTCTATTAACAACAACTACCTGCATGATTAGCAATAAATAATTCGTTTTTTTTGATGGCTGGGTGTCAGAAAATTTGAACTAGTCTGCTGGGTTTACTTTTAGATTAGTCATGCGTTGCTAAAGAGGAGGGTAATTTAGATAAATTTTATAAAGGCAGTACAGTAGGCATAGGGCCCACTTTAATTCTACTACACTTGCCTCTTATATACATGGTTTAAAGAGTAATGAGAAAAGATATTCTTTGGAATGGTCTGTTATTTTGAGGGACCCTTACTTCAGAGTAAATATAAATAAGTATAAACTATGTGTTAAGGAATCCCTTCCATCCTTAAGTTTTTTGGGCCCAAAACTTTAAATTTGCTGAGGTGATCCCTTTCTGCAACCATAGGTTTTCATCTACTCTTTGAAAGGGTATAGAAATAAAAATGATTGTAATAAAATTGTATAGGCTTACGGGAATTTGAAACCGGCACGTTTGAATTTCTATTAACAACAACCGCTTGCATGTTTAAGTAATGAAATAATGTTGTTTTTCTTTTGTGGGTGTTAGAAAATTTGAATAGCATTGTCGATGCGAGTTGTGCATTGTTGTACTTTGGATACTGTTATATTTTTGAGATTTGTTAATTGTTGTTAATGTTGTTTCTTTTTCTTCCCCATTTTTGGGTGAAATAGAGGAACAACAAATAGGCAGTTACGCCGCGGTGGCAGGCAAAATCCTGCCAGCTGACATTCTGCGATTGAAAGAATTGGTGTTGGAGCAGAAGGATTTCAGAAAGTACAAGGATCATTTAAAAAAGAGGGAGACTGCCTTAAGCTGATACCCCCGGGAGAAGCGATGGAAAGAGCAGAGAGGAAAATAATAATATACAGAATGCTGGATGTAGAAACAAAAAGAGTGGAAGTAGCAGATGAATGCCTGAGCGAAGTGAAGGGAGTAACGACGTTTTATACTCGTGGAAGGAAGTACGGCATGGTGGAGGTTCACTTCATGAATGAGGAGGAAATGAAAAAGTACTCCACGATGCTGTTGAGATCAGCCAGGTGGGCACTTTTGCCAACCTAATGTGGTAAAAGAGTGGCAAGAGTACAGATAGGGAGAGTGCCACCCAAAATAGAGGAGGAATGGCTGTTGGAAGCTATCCTGTACAACTGTGAGGAGGAGAACAAGATTATCAAGGTGGCAAAATTGGCTGAGATAAACTGATGGGGATTTAGACTGGAAATCTTGATCCATATAACCCTGCTTGACTTGCACAAGATAGCAGAGGAGTTGGTGCTCCCTGATGACACCCGGCTGAGAATTGTGGTGGAGGGGAAGCTTCCAATATGTTATAATTGTGGTACAAGAGGACACATGAAGGCAAGGTGTCCCCAGAGACGAGGAAAGAATAGAGAATTAAGCAGAGGTGGAGGAAAAGAAGGAGGAGGAAATAGGAGGCAGAAAAAGAACAAGTGTGGAGTCACCGCCAAAAACCTGAAAAAGAAGAGAAAAGCGGTAAAAGTACAAGAGAAAAAATTAGTAGAGAAAAGAGACAAGTGAAAATCGAACCCCAGAGCCAACAACAAGAAGGAGAGAAGAAATAGACAAAGAGGAGAAATATGAGGAGTGGAAAGGGGAAGTAAGGAGGAGAATGGAATATGTGAGGCAAAGAAAGCAGCCGACTGAATGATGATAATTTACGATAAGATTGTGTGAATTGAGGAAAAGATTGCAAAGGTGAAGAATTTAATAAGAGTAAGACTGGATGAAGAGGTGTTTGGTAGCGAGGAAAGAGCAGTACTGTTGGAGAGAGAGAGAGTCGAGAAATTGACGGAATTGTTTGGAACAAGAATAAGGAAAACTGGACTGTACATTTCAAAGAAAGCAACGAGAATGAAATTCTTTGAAAAACCAAAAAAAAAAAAAAGAAGAAAATTTTTTTTCAAGAATATTGTTTACTTTAATATTTGTGTCTTTGTGAAATAGATTTTGGCTGGATTATGTTCTTCATTATCTTTGTATTAATGGCGGTGGAGAAGGATGGCGTTCCAGTGTCTTGTTTATTTTAACTCATAAAATTATGTGTAATTAAAATTATTTCATCAGTAAATGAAGGATTTAAAAATATTCTTCCTTCCCCCCATCCCCATCCACTCTAATACTCCAATATAAATATGTTTAATAGGTAATTCCAGCCTGAAGAATTCAATGTTATATAATAATGATAAGTCATTAAAGGCATCATTATGAAAACATATTCAAAATTTGGTTATTAATAACCAAATAGTAGAAGCCGATTGACAAGATGAGACCTTTCAAATAGACTTTTTATAATGAACTGCTGTCAAATGTAAATAAAGGAAATGTTAACACAGGAGATAATGACTGCGAACGATCTGCTAATTAAAGTGCAATTAGCAACATGGGTGATGGTTTAATTAGCAACACTCACTGGTACAGAAAAACAGGGATTACCTCCCCTCGACTTTCAACTCCATCCAAGCATGTTCCATGCATTAAATACCTGCCAGTTGTTACTTGGGGATTCGACAGGATTGTTAGCGGATTGCTTAGAATGTATTGAAGTAGTCATTCTGGCATTCTGTGCCCTGAGTTCAAATCCCATCAACGTCAACTTTGCTTTTTCATTCTTTCAATACAACATCAGGTACTGAAAGGAATACATCATTATATTTTGCACTCTCTCATTCTCTCTCTCTTTCTCTCTCTCTCTCTCTCTCTCTCTCTCTTTCTCTCTTTCCCTCTCTTTCTTTGAAAGATTTCCACTGTGGTTTGACAGAGAGAGGGGTTAGCTACATCATGTTTAAAATACCAAAATATGAGTGTGAGGAAGGCGTCCTTATGATTCTGACAACATATGATGACTGAAGACAGGGAATGGATATGAATAGACCCCCTCATCAATAGATATACCCAATACTCAATCCTATTGAACAACCACAGTTATCTGTGGTAGTAGTAAGTACATCAGATAAAAATGCTATCTGATGCGTCTACTGAAAATCTAAGCAGGGTCCTGTCAAACTGTTCCTGTCTATTTATTTGCACAAGCTAATAATGAACCAATGAGAGATCGTGTATGTGGTGGTTAAGTCTGTTAGATGTAGCAGCCACATCTGCCTCGTATCTTAAAACAAGGACATGTGAACTCACATGGTTATATGGTCATTGCAAATAGGAAAAAGACAGGATGGTCACAGCTAGAATGCTTTTGATCTCAGGCCTGCACAGTCAGGGTTGACCAAGGGCTAAACAGCACATTTTATTATTAGTATTGTTGTTGTTACTGTTGTTAAGGTGACGGAAATATGAGCACATCAGGCCAAAACGCTTAGTAGCATTTCTTCTGACTTTACATTCCAAATCTGATTACCATGAAGCTGCTTGCCTTTCATCCTGTTAGGGTCAGTAAAATAGGTACCAGTTGAGTACTGGGGTTGATTAATGGACTATATATTCCACTTTACCAAAATTGTTTATCTCATCATCATCATCATCATTATCATTATGGCGGCAAGTTGGCAGAAACATTAGCACATTGGACAAAAATGCTTGGCAGCATTTTATTCACCTTTATGTTCTGAGTTCAAATTCCCCAAGGTAGACTTTGACTTTCATCCTTTCAGGGTCAAAAAATGAACTATCAGTGAAACACTGGGGTCAGTGTAATTGACTATCATCCTTCCCCAAATTTCAGGCCTTCTGCCTTTAGTAGAAGTTATACATCATCATTTTATTATTATTATTGAGTGAGTGAGCAGAGCATGCCATCAAAGTGAAATGGGTAAAAATATGCGAAGCCAGTATACCCATCATTGACTACCCGTCTGATAAGGGTACACCAGGCACAGCATCACAACCATTGTGCGCGATATGGTGATCTCATATCAAGATAAACAGCACATGACCTTGCAGGTGGAGCCCAGTTAGAATTTTCTTCAGGTTAAGTAGCCCATCCCGCTCAAAAGGCCCTGATAAGGGTTGTTTAAGGATGTTGAAAGAACCACCTATGTTTCCAGAGGTGAATTATTCAACCCCCAAGAATCCTCTCAACACATGGCTATGATGCTCCCCCACTACTTCGTTTGATCAAGATGCACATATCGTCAGCCACTAAGGGACATGCTCAACTGGTTTAGGTCAAACAACTGACAAGCAAATCTGGGTATTGAGCAGAATATTTGCTGTTATGGCGATCTTTTATACCAAGACTCAAACACTGACAAGCAATCGGTGGTATTGAGCAGATATTATTATTATTATTATTATCATTATTATTATTATTATTACCTCACTATGATTATTATTATCATTATCATTATTATTATATTATTATTATTATTATTATTATATTTCATTATCATTATTATTTTATTATATTATTATATCATTATTATTATTATCTTATTATTATTACTATAATTATTATTATCATCATTATTATTATTATTATTATGATTATTATTATTATTATTATTATTATTAGGATTATTATATTATTATTTTATCATTACATGATTATTATATTATTATATTATTACATAATGATTATTATCATTATCATTTTTTATTATTATTGAGTGAGAGAGCAGTTCATGCCATCAAAGTGACACTGGGGTAAATATACGAAGCCCAATATACCCATCATGACTACCCGTCTGATAAGGGTGCACCAGGCACATGCATCACAACCATATGTGCGCGACATGGTGATCTCATATCAAGATAAACAGCACATGACCTTGCAGGTGGGGCCCAGTTAGAATTTTCTTCAGGTCGAGTTTCCCATCCCGCTCAAAAGGTCCCTGAATAAGGGTTGTTTAAGGATGTTGAAAGAACCACCCATGTTTCCAGAGGTGAATTATTCAAACCCCCAAAGAATCCCTCTCAACACATGGCTATGATGCTCCCCCACTACTTCTGCTTGTGATCAGAGATGCACATATCATCAGCCACTAAGGGACATGCTCAACTGGTTACGGTCAAACAACTGACAAGCAAATCTGTGGTATTGAGCAGAATATTTGCTGTAGGCGATCTTTTATACCAAGACAAAACAATGTACATGATAACACTTCCAATCAGTTAAGATCAGAAGCCATGAGAGCCACTGCCTGGTACTGCATCAGGGCATTTATTATTATTATTATTATTATTATTATTATTATTATTATTATTATTATTATTATTATTATTATTATTATTATTGGGGCAGTGAGCTGGCAGAATTGTTAGCATGCTGGATGAAATGCTTAGCAGTATTTCCCCGTTTGCTACATTCTGAGTTCAGATTCTGCTGAGGTTGACTTTGCCTTACATACTTTTGGGGTCAATATATTGAGTATCATTGAAGCACTGGGGTTGATATAATCAACAAACACCCTCCCCCCAAATTCCAGGCCTTGTGCTTATAATAGAAATGATTATTATTCCTTTCACTGCACTACTGAGCGCAACTCTGTGTGCCTGGTGGGGCTATTTTCTGCATATCATATATACTTGCAAGTCCTGGCGTTTTTGTTATGTGTTTGTCTGAATTATTTTGGGGGTTTTTTTTATCATACCTAATGTGCCTACAATAATAGGAACTGTTTTTATTTTTTAGGCTCCAAATTTGAGTTACTTCTATTTTCAGATCTTTGTACTTTCAGTTTCGCCATTTCTTTTAGAGAAACATGGTCATTTTTACTTGGTGATCTTGTATAACTATATTACTATATCTGGCCTATTATTATTATTATTATTATTATTATTATTATATTATTATTATTATCATTATTATTAATATTATCATTATTATTATTATTATCATCATTATATTATTATTATTATTATTATTATTATTATTATTATCTTTTTTTTCTTCTTTCAAATTTGCTTCCATTTCTTGCTGAGTGTCTTCCCGACTCCTAGGGCAGAGAAACTCATAGTATACATTGGTAGGCCATTAAACTAAACTCACTAGTTCGTTCATTTTTTTAAAGTTAAATTAAAATACATGGGTAGTAATAGTTCTCACAGCGACAATGCTCTTCTCAATACGTGTGATGTACCAGTTAAGACAATCTTTTGCACTTCTTGCAGGGATGGTAAGCCAGGGATCATTCTCATATAATTTTCGGTTCCCTTCTTGATCATTCCTAGTGCTCCTGCGATCACCGGTATTCTAACCGCCTTGAGATGCCACATTTTCTCAATTTCAGTGAGCAGGTCTTTATATTTTCTGAGCTTGTCAAACTCTTTCGCCGAGATATTATGATCACAGGGGATGCTCATGTCGATCAATAAGCAAACTTTATTGTTTTGGTCTTTCACAACAATATCTGGTTTATTGGCCTTGATGGTTCGGTCTGTATGTACTGGAAAATCCCACAGAATGGTTACATTTTCTCCTTCAGTTACAGCCTCAGGGTGGTGATTATACCACTTGTTGGCAGTTTTGATATTCTAATGCCGACTTATTAGCCAGTGTAGATATTGGCCAACTCTGTCATGTCTTAATTTATACTCCACTGGTGCTAAGACTTTACGTCCAGAGATTAGGTGGTCCACTGTTTCAATCATGTCGTTGCAGAATCGGCATTTTGTGTCTGCTCCATTTTTCATCACATTGGCCTGGTAGTTCGGGTTAATAGGCTTTGATCTTGAGCAGCCAGGATGAAACCTTCGCTCTCTGCTTTTAGCCCTGAGCTCCGTAGCCACTGATCGGTTTGCTTCTGGTCAACATCAGCTTGTTTGCCGCGGGCCACATATTTGCCGTGCAGAGGTTTCTCCTCCCGCCTATCAGCCAATTGCTCGTGCGCTTTTTTCATTGCCATTATTTTCACCTTCTTTGCAACAATAGTTGCCGTACTTCCCTCGGGTTGTTCAGTTTGGGTATCCTGCACGAGATCAATAGCAAATTTTTTGCTTTCCTTTAGTCTAGGTAGGTACAGATGATCAGCATCTGCTTTTGGGTGGTGCTATATCCTTAGATGTTAGTAGTTTTCTTGTCTTCTTGTTCATACATTGGAGTTCTGTAAAATTCCAGTTAATGATGCTAAGTCTATACTTGACTACTGGAAGTGCCAGGCTGTTAATGGCTTCATTGCAATTTGTGGAGTTGAGTTCAGTTTTTAGTATGAGTCTTATTCTCCTGTAATATTCCTTTCTTATTTTTTCCTTCATAGTAGCATGTTGTATAGCATCTCCTTCGTTTATCCCCAGCTATTTATAGCTTTCTTGTGAATCAAGCTCCTAATTGTTTGCCTTTCCTCACTACTTTAACCTACATCTTTAAGCAAGCTGTGACATTGAGTCACCAACAGAGGAGAATCTGAGCAGTAAGAGACTGACTCAACCACTATGAAATATATTAGTAATCTCTACTATGGCGTTGAATACTCTTTTTCTGCCAGTCAACACTAAACAAATACCTATCTATCTATCTATCTATCTATCTATCTATCTATCTATCTATCTATCTACCTGCATGCACACACACACACACACACACACACACACATACAAGCAAATCTAATTGTATGCATACTTTGTTCTGTACTGAAATATTAAATTTTCGTTTCTAACCAATATTCTGAAATATACTGGTAATATTGATTCAGTTTTCTTTATTTCTCTTTCGCAGACATGATGGATGGCAAATTATTACTGGAAACTCCCTCAAGTCTATACAACAAAGGGAAATAAATAAACATATTGATAACTGTAAATCAGATTGTGAATTGCAAAATATTTCTTTAAATGACACCAAATAAAAAATATTTGTCACAGATATTACATTAAATTCAAATACATACATACCCATACACACACACACACACACACATATATATATATATGTGTGTGTGTGTATGTATGAATTTATGCATCCATTCATGCATGTATGCAGACACAGGCAAGTCTGTATGGTGAACAAATTCACTCCAAAGCTACATGGTTTCAGTGACTTCCATGAGGCAGTGTGCCGAGTGACATCACTGTGTCTACTTCACATGTTGTCAAATTTGCGTTGCTTTGATCATGTCTATGCTATGGTCAGCGATTTTGTCATGGACAGGGACAAAGAGCCAACAGGAAATTTGGGAAGTCTGCTGCAGAGACATTGAGCATGCTTACGGTGATGAAGCAATGGGTCATACACAAGTGGTATGAGCACTTCAAAAGCAGAAAAACTTCCCTAGAAGGCGATAATTTATCTTCTAGAAGACCTGCCATGTGTGTCACCCCTGGAAATGTGGAGAAAGTTCATCATCTTGTGCCTGAGGATCGTTGGAGTACAATCAATGACATTGGTGATGTTGATGGTCAGTCATGTGTGTCCGAGCAGGCAATCCTAATGTCCGGATTCTTCATGACAACAATGCACCCTGTCACTGAGCTCGCTTCACGCATGAGCTTCTCACCAAAAGCAACATGCTATCACTTACACACTCACCCTATTTGCAACATTTAGCACAAGTGGACTTCCATCTCTTTCTTTCCCTAGAGGAAAATACAGCTCAAAGATTGCTGTTTTAACACTGCTATTAAGATCAAGGTCCTTGACTCACTTATGGTCTTTGGCTCACTTTTGGTTCTTGGCTCACTTATAGTCCTTGACTCACTTATGGTCCTTCACTCACTTATGGTCCTTGACTCACTTATGGTCCTTGACTCACTTATGGTCCTTGACTCACTTATGGTCCTTGACTCACTTATGGTCCTTGAATCACTTATGGTCCTTCACTCACTTATGGTCCTTGGCTCACTTATGGTCCTTCACTCACTTATGGTCCTTGACTCACTTATGGTCCTTGACTCACTTATGGTCCTTGACTCACTTATGGTCTTTGGCTCACTTATGGTCCTTGACTCACTTTTGGTCCTTGACTCGCTTTTGGTCCTTCATTCACTTATGGTCTTTGGCTCACTTTTGGTTCTTGGCTCACTTATAGTCCTTGACTCACTTATGGTCCTTGACTCACTTATGGTCCTTGGCTCACTTATGGTCCTTGACTCACTTATGGTCCTTGACTCACTTATGGTCCTTGACTCACTTATGGTCCTTGACTCACTTATGGTCCTTGACTCACTTATGGTCCTTGGCTCACTTATGGTCCTTGACTCACTTATGGTCCTTGACTCACTTATGGTCCTTGACTCACTTATGGTCCTTGACTCACTTATGGTCTTTGGCTCACTTATGGTCCTTGACTCACTTTTGGTCCTTGACTCGCTTTTGGTCCTTCATTCACTTATGGTCTTTGGCTCACTTTTGGTTCTTGGCTCACTTATAGTCCTTGACTCACTTATGGTCCTTCACTCACTTATGGTCCTTGACTCACTTATGGTCCTTGACTCACTTATGGTCCTTGACTCACTTATGGTCCTTCACTCACTTATGGTCTTTGGCTCACTTATGGTCCTTGACTCACTTATGGTCCTTGACTCACTTATGGTCCTTCACTCACTTATGGTCCTTCACTCACTTATGGTCCTTGAATCACTTATGGTCCTTGACTCAGTTATGGTTCTTGGCTCACTTATGGTTCTTGACTCACTTATGGTCCTTGACTCACTTATGGTCCTTGACTCACTTATGGTTCTTGGCTCATTTATGGTCCTTCACTCACTTATGGTCCTTGACTCACTTATGGTCCTTGACTCACTTATGGTCCTTGACTCACTTATGGTCCTTGAATCACTTATGGACCTTCACTCACTTATGGTCCTTGGCTCACTTATGGTCCTTCACTCACTTATGGTCCTTCACTCACTTATGGTCCTTGACTCACTTATGGTCCTTGGCTCACTTATGGTCCTTGGCTCACTTATGGTCCTTCACTCACTTATGGTCCTTCACTCACTTATGGTCCTTGAATCACTTATGGTCCTACACTCACTTATGGTCCTTGACTCACTTATGGTTCTTGGCTCACTTATGGTCCTTCACTCACTTATGGTCCTTCACTCACTTATGGTCCTTGGCTCACTTATGGTCCTTCACTCACTTATGGTCCTTCACTCACTTATGGTCCTTCACTCACTTTTGGTCCTTGACTCGCTTTTGGTCCTTCACTCACTTATGGTCCTTCACTCACTTTTTGTCCTTCACTCACTTATGGTCCTCACTCACTTATGGTCCTTCACTCACTATGGTCCTTGGCTCACTTATGGTCTTTGGCTCACTTTTGGTCCTTGGCTCACTTATGGTCCTTGGCTCACTTTTGGTCCTTGACTCACTTATGGTCCTTGGCTCACTAATGGTCTTTGGCTCACTTTTGGTCCTTGGCTCACTTATGGTCTTTGGCTCACTTATGGTCTTTGGCTCACTTTTGGTCCTTCACTCACTTATGGTCTTTGGCTCACTTATGGTCTTTGGCTCACTTTTGGTCCTTGGCTCACTTATGGTCCTTGGCTCACTTATGGTCCTTGACTCACTTATGGTCCTTGACTCACTTATGGTCCTTGACTCACTTATGGTCCTTCACTCACTTATGGTCTTTGGCTCACTTTTGGTCCTTGGCTCACTTATGGTCCTTGGCTCACTTATGGTCCTTGACTCACTTATGGTCTTTGGCTCACTTTTGGTCCTTGGCTCACTTATGGTCCTTGACTCACTTATGGTCTTTGGCTCACTTTTGGTCCTTGACTCACTTTTGGTCCTTGACTCACTTATGGTCCTTGACTCACCTATAGCAAATGACTTCCAGACCAGATTCCAAACATGGCACCAATGCTGGGACCTGGGTATTACTGCATTACGTGACTATTTCAAAGGAGATGATGTTAAATATTTGGTAGGAAAATCATTTTTTATTAAACATAACTAGTCTGAGAACTTCTTTGATACTACCTTGTATATGCTGTAAAGTCTCAAAGAATGGTAATGCTGTTACTTTCAACTCCTGGCTTTGGCTAGTTTTCTTATCAGCTTCTGACATATTCAGCACAGGCTTTTGCAGAAAGTCCAGTGAATGTATTGGCCAACTCTGTCATGTCTCGGTTTATTTTCAGTTGAAGTGAGGGTTAAGCATCCAGATAGCATATGGTCAATTGTTTCATCATGAGCATCAGAAACTCTGCACTTGGGGTTTGCTCCATTTTTGAAGATGTTAGCTTCTGTGTGTATTTCACTCTGGTTCTGTACAGCAAGAATGTATCCCTCTGTTTCTGCCTTCAGCTCTGAACTCTGCAGCCACTGATGGGTTTTTGGTTGGTCTACATCAGCTCCATGGAGAAGAGGTTTTTGCTTTCATCCCATACACTTTGGCTGCCTTTGTTGGAATTAGATTATCATTAGTATCTTCTATATCTGTAATGTGTATATCTGCTCCATATTTCTCAGCTTTTTTGTTTATAGAATGGAACTTCTTCTAGGGTCCTTGGCCTTTCACCAATATCATCATCCAATCACTGGTCTTACTTAAGTATTTTTGCAGAACATTTCTGCTTTATATGAGACTTCTAGTTGGCTCATCCCTCTTCTGCCTCATTTCCCTGATAGCTAGAGGTAGTTTATATCCACCTTTGGATAATGCTTTTTATTTTTAGTTTACGTCCATTCTTTGCAGCCCAGCAAGGTTCCAGTTGATGGCATTGAAGCAATATTCTATCAACAGGTAGCTTCTATGCAGTTCTTTGTATTTCTCCTTTCACATCTTCCCCTTCATTTGTCTGTACTGAATACCTTTACCTTATGAATATCATCTTTTTTTTGTTGCTGTTGTTGTTGTTAGGGCAGTAAGCTTGAAGAATTGACCATTGAAAAACTATTTTGTGCTATTTTTTCAGGCTTTTTACATTCTCATCAGGTTCAATAAAATAAAATACTAGCACTGGGTCGATGCAACCAACCACCATTCTTCCCTCCAATTAGCTGGCCTACCACCTAAATCAGAAATAATAATTATTGTTGTTGTTGCTGTTACCTTGTACTAGTTATAGTGTGTGTCAAAATATATTTCAGTTATTAGACATTAATACCAACGATGTAACATGACATCAAATTTC
This sequence comes from Octopus sinensis, assembly GCF_006345805.1. Lineage (NCBI taxonomy): Eukaryota > Metazoa > Mollusca > Cephalopoda > Octopoda > Octopodidae > Octopus > Octopus sinensis. Next base: position 64,987,825 of record NC_043004.1, on the reverse strand, counting down.
ATTTCCATTTATTTCCTTAAATATTTCTTTTGTTGTTTGTAAAGTGTTTTTAAATAATAATACCATTTGTCTTAAGATATTTTTTATCTTCATCTCATTGGTGAGATGCTAAAATAAAGAAAGCTCTTTCTATGATCAGTATTCTTGGATGGTGACCAAGATATTGAAAAGAATGTTCAGTAACTCATGATACTCTAATGTTACCATCTGTGTATCGTTGCCTTAACTTGTCTGAAAGATCAACTTCCATGACCTAACTGCTCAAATCAACTGTAAGATTCTTTGCCATCTTCTTCTTATCACCAAAGAGTTTTACTTAAATTGATGATCTATTTTCATACTCACACATTTTTCTATGATTGATGAGGTTAGTGCAGCCAGCTCATTGGAGAGCATATTGGTCACTCAATCACATCTCAAATGAAGCATGCACTTTCCACTCTGCTGGATTCGTTTCCTATTCAAATGCACTTGCTGGCAACCATATTGAATGCTTGAATATTGTTTAGTATCAATTTTTGTTCTTTTAATGCTGCAAAGTTTCTAATAGAAATATTTCTTGCAGTCTACCAAGTAATTATTTGTTCCACTCCATCTAATATTTCATGCATTTAGTAAGAAAATATTTATTTGCTTTTTTTCCAATTCATTTCATTTTAATTCAAAGTCGTGGATGATATTCTTCAAAAATATTGAAAAATTTGGCAGAGTTTACACTGAAATATTCCTCTGGATTTCGATAATGCAGAATAGGAATTTTGTCCTTAAATTCTCAGAAGGAAATTGGAAAAAGTTATAGAATATCGATTTCTTTGCTTCTTTTCACTCTGCTGCTAATGGATTTAAAGATAGTAAAATTCTGTCAACATTTTTTTACCATATTAGATGTGAATTAGTACAAAAGGAAATGATAATAATGAATCAGCTTCGTTTATTTTTTGTTTTTGTTTGTTGGTATATTCTCTGTAATAATTATTTATAAATTTAATAGTGGTGTTGTTTACTTGTTTATTCCTTTCTTATAATATATATAATGGGATAATTATATAGCAGTATTTATTATTTTTTCCTGGAGAAAAATTAATTGAATTACTTCATTCATATGAAAGGAACTTCTCTAGATATCCATTATCAGTTGTGTCACAGGCATAGCTGTGTGGTTAAAAGTTTGCTTCCCAATCATGTGGTTTTGAGTTCAGTTCCACTACAAACCTTGTGAGTGGATTTAACAATTGGAAACTGAAAGAAACCATTCATATATGTTTGTATGCGTATGTGAGGAAGGGATGTAGCTTCATGCTATACAGCCTGAGAAAAATGGTAATGCCATATTTCCATTTCTGATGCTTGATACCTATTTGTAAGAACAAGAGGAATAAAAACCTCAAATTTAAGAATTGTGGATGGCAGGAAGAACATCCTGCAGTAAGTCTTCAAATGAGTCTTCGTCAAAGCTATGCCAGCATGGAATAGGGGACACAGAAACAAAGGAAAGCAGTAACAACTGGGTCTGTGGTGAAAGAGTTTAAAAAAGGAATTTCATAGGACTAAGACAAACGGGTTCCAACAGAGTGTCTTATAGAAGTAAGTCAAAAGTTTTAGCCATTAAGTTATGCCATCCTCCTCCTCTCCCTCTTCATTCTCCTCCTCCTCACCATCATCATCAGCAGCAGTAGCAGCAGTAGTAGCAGCAATTTAACATCTACTTTTCTATGCTTGCATAGGTCATACAAGAGTACACTGGGGCAGTGTTTTCTATGGCCAGATACCCTTTTGGTCCCAGCTCTCTCTAAATTCCAAGCAAAGTAATAATTTCCCAAACATTTTTACATGAAGAACTAGAAACAAACGACACTGCATGAATGAGCCTTTTGTTTGCAAAGAACACACAACATGTTCAGAAGCTTTGACCTGCTTTCACAGTGGACTGTTAAGTAAATTATATTGTCCAACACCATTGGCAAACAGCTATGAAGACGAGGATAATATGGACTCTCTCTCTCTCTCACCCTCTCTCTCTCTCTCTCACCCTCTCTCTCTCACTCTCGCTCTCTCTCTCATACACACAAAAGGCATGGCTGTGTGTTTAGGAAGCTCACTTTGCAATCACATAGTTTAGGTTCAGTTCCACTGCCTACCACCGTGAGTGTCATCAACTATAATCCTGGGCCAACCAATTCCTTGTGAGTGAAATTACTACATGGAAATTGCATGGAAAGCCCATCATATATATAGGTGTGTGTGTGGGATTTTGTATTTCTCTTACTTTCTCTGGTTTGTAAACAATGGCTTCTTGAGAGTGTTTTTGTTTGCAATCTACCACAAAAGCATGTCTGGGCTGGGAGATTATTAACTCACCTGGAAGGACATCTAGAAACTCTGTGCCAACATTGTCTGACACATGCAAGCAACAATGGTGTTGACATCTCTATGCAATTTATGCCCACCAATTCTACTCAACAGAAAGATACACAGAGAGAAAAAAAAACACAGAAAGAAGGAGAGAAAAAAAATGCGTGCAGTAACTAACGAATCAACATGGCGATCTGATTTCGGCCAGAGGTCAAAGATCAAACATGAGACGCGAGAGCGAAATAAGGGGAGATAATAGGGTTGATAATAGGGTTGAATGACCAGCTCCGACATGAGGGTGTGTGTGTGTGTATGAGAGAGTATTAGTGCGTATGAGAGGTCTGGACGTGTGTATGTATGGGGTTGGTGTATGTATTAGTATGTATAAGGGTGTGTGTGTGTGTATGAGAGAGTATTAGTGCATATAAGAGGTCTGGACGTGTGTATGTATAGGGTTGGTGTATGTATTAGTATGTATTAGTATGTATTAGTACGTATTAGTATGTATAGGTGTGTGTGTGTGTGTATGAGAGAGTATAAGTGCGTATGAGAGGTCTGGACGTGTGTATGTATAGGGTTGGTGTATGTATTAGTACGTATTAGTATGTATTAGTATGTACTAGTTGGTGTATGTATTAGTATGGCACATCATATATGATGTGATGTGTAAAGTCGTGTGGTGTAGTGTGGAGAGAGGAGAAGAGGGGGAGGGGGAGAAGAGGGGGAGGGGAGGAGGGGAGGAGGAAGGAGGAAAGAGAGAGAAGGGGAGTGAGGGAGCAGAGGGAAGGGGAAGAGGGAAGGAGGGAGGGAGAAAGAGGGAAGAAGGGAAGGGAAGTAGGGGTGAAAGGATGAAGGACTGAAGAAGTAGGGGTCGGGGGGAAAGGTAGGTGAGGAGGGGGGAGAGGGGGGGTTAGATGAGGAGGGGGGGAGAGTTGAGACCAAATGGCGTATAAGAGCGAAGAGAGAAGATTAATTCCTGTTCACGGCGCAAACGGGAATCCGGATGGCCTCTGTGTAAGGACAAACCGAACACAGATAGGTGTTGCAAGGAGTGACCGGTGGAGCGGAAATGGTGAGAGACCAGTGTGTCGTTCACAAGGTGGATGTCACGAAGGTGTTCCGCGAACCGGTCAGCCAAGCGGCGTCCCGTTTGTCCGATGTACAAGGAATGGCAGAGAGAGCAAGAGACGCAATAGATAATATTGCTGGAGGTGCAGGTGAAGGAGTGGATGATGGGATAGGGTCGATGGTGGGTGCTAGTGAGGAGGGTGGTGTTGGAGAGGTAAGGGCAAGTGCGGCAACGTGGGCGGGAGCAGGAGAACGAGCCGGGTTGGGAGGTAGGGTCAGGGAAGGAGCTATGGACCAAAAGGTCTCGAAGGTTGTGGGCTCGTTTGAAAGAGGGGAGGGGTCGGTTAGGGAAGAGGTGTGAAGTGGACGGGTCGGACTGGAGATGACGGAAAGCTCGAAGAATGGTGCGTTGGAGAGGTAGGGTCGTGGGGTGGTAAGTGAGGGGAAAAGGGAGGCGGGAGACTACAGGGCAGGTTCAGGGAGAGAGAGCAGATACACGGTCCACGGACCGTGCTCTGGCAAGGGCGGTGTGGATAGTGGTGAGGGGGTATCCACGTAGGGTGAAGTGGTGAGCCATACGTTGAGACTGTGTCTCAAAGTCATGGTCGTCACTACAGAGCCTACGTAGACGGAGGAATTGGGAATAGGGGATGGAAAGCTTGGTGTGTTCTGGGTGGGAGGAAGAGAAGTTGAGGTATGAGTGTGAGTCTGTGTGTTTGTAGTGAATGGAAGTGGTAAGAGTGGAGTGAAGAATGCTAACCGAAATGTCGAGGAAGGAGACAGAGGTGTTGGAGATAGTGGAAGTGAAGTGGAGGGCTGGATGGAAAGATTGGACGAAAGAGAGGAAGGAATCTAGATGTTCACGGGAGAGTGAGGTGGCACCGATAATGTCGTCAATGTAACGACCATATAGTTCAGGAGTGGGACCAGTGAAATTAGAGAATATTTGGGCCTCAACATAGCCAACGAACAGGTTCGCATAGTTGGGGCCCATTCGCGTTCCCATGGCCACTCCCGAGATCTGATGGTAGAACTCGCCCGCGAACGAGAAGCAGTTCAGAGTAAGGACAAGTTCGGCCAGACGAATGAGTGTGGAGGTGTCAGGTACAGGGTTGGAGCGGAGGTCAAGAAAGTGTCGAAGGGCCTGCAGTCCTTCGTGGTGAGGGATAACAGTATAGAGGCTTATATATATATATATATATATATATATATATATATATATATATAATATATATATATATATATATATATATATATATATATATATATATATATATATATATATATATATATATATATATATATATATATATATATATAATATATATATATATATCGGGGGGGGGCGCGCAATGGCCCAGTGGTTCGGGCAGCGGACTCGCGGTCGTAGGATCGCGGTTTCGATTCCCAGACTGGGCGTTGTGAGTGTTTATTGAGCGAAAACACCTAAAAGCTCCACGACGCTCCGGCAGGGGGTGGTGATCCCTGCTGTACTCTTTCACCACTCTTTCTTCTGTTGGCCTGCTTGCTTAGCCAGCGGGGTGGCGTCATTCAAAGGCTAAAACAATGCGAACGCATTGTGACCAGCGATGTGTAACAACATCTGATGGTCAGGTTGGTCACGTGATCACGTGATATATATATACACCCAGGCTTATTCCTCATTTTCTTTTTGGGAGTGGGTAGCCACAACAAGACACATACCAGGAATTCCATACATTTCCCAGCTCAAAGAGGAGAGCCCTGTCCTATGCTCAGGTCAAGGCATGGAATGCAACCCCCAATATCAGCAGCGGGGCCTGACAGCATATGCTGGTTTATTCCTGCAGCATCATTCTGGTTCCGTACCCCTTTGAGCAACATCAAACTCACTCATCCATCCACAAACACTCTCCAAGCTTTCTCATCATTTATAAACTCTCTTGCCTCCCTCACTCCAACACCTCTGACCACCAAAGCTTTCCTCCATCCATCCATCCACACAAACCGAGGTCTGCCTCTGGTTCTGCTCCCTACCACTTCTGCCTTCATCACCCTCCTTACCATCCACTCCTCATCCATCCTCTCCATGTGGCCAAACCACCTCAACATTCATCTATCCATTTTGGTTGTTAGTTTTTCCTTCATTGCTGCTGTTTTTGCACCTCTTCATCCCTCATCCTGTCCATCCATGTCACACCAACCATATCCCTCAAACATCCCATCTCAAACGCATCTGGTCACCTCCTTTCTGCCTCTCTCAGTCCCCACATCTCTGCACCATACAACATTGTCGGCACAGTCATGCCCTCATACACACCTCTTTTCGTTTTCATACACAACCTTTCATCTCTCAGCATACCTTTCACAATTCCAAGTATTTTACTCCCCTCCCCCATTCTGTATCCCTCCTCTTCAGCCAGACCCCCATCCGCTGTCACATGTGACCCCATATACTTAAAAACACTCACCTCCTCTAACACCTCACCATTTATACTCACACCCATCCTATATCCTCTCTCGAACATCTCATCACTTTACTCTTGGCCACATTCACTTTCAGTTTCCTCCTCTCACACACTCTTCCAAACTCTACCACCAGTCTCCATGGTTGCTCTTCTGAATCCGCCACCAGTGCTGTATCATCAGCAAACAACAACTGACTCACCTAGCATTTCTCTCCATTTTCTCCCACCATTTGGGCTCCCCTGCCAAAGGTTCTGGCATTCACCTCTCTCACCACACCATCCAAATATCAATTAAACAGCCACAGAGACATTACACAACCCTGTCTTAACCCCACCTTCACATCAAACCATTCACTTATTTCACCACCCAACCTACTAATGCACACCTTACTTTCTCTACAGAAACTCTGTACAACTCTCAACAATCTACCATCTACAACTGCACGGTACTGCATTATCCGTTATCTAGGTTTTTCATTTTCAGATGTTCTTCCTAGAGGTAAGACAATTTTTTTCATGTTTGTTGCACACACGCATCTTTACTAGTACATACACAGTGAAGCTATACATTAGCGTCGCTATTTTCCAGTAGATATCGGTGCTTCGTTGTACCATCTATTTACTATTATGTATAATTTTACCCTCACGGGCTATTCTTTACTGGAAAGCAATACTCTAGTATTGCATTACTATTTTCATTGAAACTTCTTCACTGTTCTCGTTCTGTTAACGTTTTGGCGTTCAGACGAGTTTACTGGTATAGATGTGGCAACATTTGAAATGTTGTTGAGGTTTATGCAGCTGATGAGGATAAATCATATATATATAGATATATAAATTTAAAATGAGGGTGAGAAATTAGATATTAATTTGATTAACATTGATTTCACAGCAGTGGTCTAGCATATAAAAACTGAAGGTTTAGTAAAATTGTATTATATACATATTAGAGGGAAACCACTATGTGGACACCCATATGCTAGAAATAGATCCGCTATGGTCTTACCACTAAGAAATGTTCTGAAGAAAAATTTTGGGTTGTTTTGCTAAATTTTTCTTGAGAACATTTCTTAGTGGTAAGACCATAGCGGATCTATTTCTAGCATATGGGTGTCCACATAGTGGTTTCCCTCTAATATGTATATATATTTTCATATTTGAATAAGTTAATCTTGAACTTGTCTGTTTTATGTAAACTATTTCATACACAATTCATATTATATTGCATTATTATGATAATACACTTTATTACGTTTATATACAGTGTGAGTCATTGTAAATTTATTTCAATGAATTCTGATAACTCTTGTCTGAATGGACTTCAACTTAGATATATCTGTAAATCGAAATAAATAAAATCTCTATAAATATATTTGTGTTTGGTTTTATTTTTAGCTGATTCTGTGTAAAATGGAAGATTTCCATTAAGGGAACATTGTGTTTCAATTACATTCGTATTACAATTGTTCTGTTGTTCTCTTTATAAGCAACTTTTAAAACTCAGGGTTTCAAAAAGTAGTCAATGCTCATGGTATTCTTTATGTTACAATATTGGGTTCACCGGGTGTAGCCATGCGTGAAAGAGTCATCACTTTCTTTGCCAGAAACTCTAACAGCGGGTCGTCTTAGTTCTATGACCCAATGTGTTTCCATATTAAAACCGTCTGATATTTTCCGTTTGTTTATTTTTCATAAAGTTCTTCAAATCTATGTTGATGCAATGACTTGAAATTTACACAAAGAATGCAAGACTTAATGAAGATTATAATAAAAACCGTTTGTCACAGTTGGCATTTACTGTTCTTTGAGAATAGCATCTATAACCACTGACTACTTTTTTTAAGCTTCTCTGAACAGTAAAATTACTTTGACTCTCCGACATTGATATAATTCTCCTCAAATAATCTGTGGTTGTTTGATCTTGATCTCTGGCACTGTGGGTTCCTATTTTTCTCCTTAAATCTGCTTTGCCCAATAAATTTTAGAACTCAGTCACCTTAAAACTTCTGATTTTTGAAGTGATATATTTTCTGCTAAAATAGCTGCCCTCACCTTTTTTTTCTTCCTTTTAATATTAGGCTCAGTAGCCTGCATTATTCTTATCAGTTCTGGCATTTGATCCTAGATACTTCAATAAGGATTTACTATTAAGTCGGCGAGCTGGCAGAAACGTTAGCCCGCCGGGTGAAATGCTTAGCGGTATTTCGTCTGCCGCTTCGTTCTGAGTTCAAATTCCGCTGAGGTCGACTTTGCCTTTCATCCTTTCGAGCTCGATTAAATAAGTAGCAGTTATGCACTGGGGTCGATATAATCGACTTAATCCGTTTGTCTGTCCTTGTTTGTCCCCTCTGTGTTTAACCCCTTGTGGGTAGTAAAGAAATAGGTATTTCGTTTGTTTAGGATAAACTCCTAAGCTGAGGGGATGAAAACAAGCCAACACCAGTTATCAAGTGGTAACAGACAAATACACACATACTCTCACACTCAAACACACACACATACATTTGATAGACGACTACAGTTTCCATCTACCACTCAGAAGGCATTAGTTGACCACGAACTATAGAAGATTCTTGCTCAAAGTTGGACTAAATTGAAAAGCACATCCTCATTACTCAACCATGCCTGTACTTTACATTTGATTATGAACAAAGATGGCCAATCTTGCTGCATGGCATTTGCAAGCAAGTGACTTTTATTGTAGCTCAAAGCTGATCAAAGCCTTGTGGGTGGATGTGGTCGATGAAAACTAAAAGAGGTCTAGACTGTTTTTATCAAACTATTGTCTAAGGTTCACTTCAAAATCTTTTCTCAGCCCTCTTTCAGCATCACTTAGTACTATTGAATTAATCTTTGATGTAGAATGTTTAATGAATACAACAACTTATTTTGGATTTTGATAGAAAATAAACAGAATGATCCAGATTTATCTTTGATGTAGAATATGAAATGGGTGTTTGTTTTTATCTGTAATAATTTTAAAATAAAAAGTCAATGTAATATATAAAAGTGAACACACACACATGCACACACAAACGGTGATCTTCTTTAAATTTCCATGTATGAAATCCACTCACAAGGCTATGGTCAGCCCAGGCTACAGTAGAATACACATGCCCAATGTGTCATGCAGTGGGACTGAACTTGAAACCACACACTTGGAAAACAAACTTATCAACCATACAGCCACACTTGCACCTTTGTGCTTGTTTCTTTCCTTATTTATATAATTTTCATCACTTTTCTAAATTATTTCATGCAAAAAGTTTTGGATAAATCACTATTCCTAAGCCAACTAAAGATTGTCAGCATCTTTTTGAAGTAATTTATCTAAAAAATAGTGAAATGATTTCATTATACAAATGTTAAGTATTGATAAACCCAAACAAGGCCAGTCACAGTTGCGAATTATACACACACATGTAGGAGCAGGTATGAACTTCTGGTAAAAAGATTGCTTCTCAACCATGTCGTTCTCAATTTAGTTCCACGTGTTGGCATCTTGGGCAAATGTCTTTTGCTATAGCTCTGGGCCAGCTGAAGCCTTGCAAGTATATTTGGGAGAAGAAACCCATCGTGTGTGTGTGTGTGTATGTGTTACTGTCTCCTTCCCTTAATATTGCAGGTAAGTTGTAAACCATCGTATAAGCAGTGTCCTTTGTTCCCAATCTTCTATGGAAGCATGTCTGGTTATGGAGAAATATTATCTAACTTGGAAACTAGCGAGGTTTGATGACAGGAAGGCCATTCACCCATAGAAAATCTGCCTCAACAAAGTTCTGTTTGACCAAGCATGGAAAAGTGGATGTTAAATTGTGATTATGATGGTATATACACATCAACACGATAACTATCATATTAACAAAAGTTTATTTTGGACATAATTCTTATAAAAATCATTTTCATTTTTTCCAAAACTTCACCTGTTAAGTAGTCTGGTAATAAGCCAAGGTTATTAAGTTTCAAGTGAAAAATTAATTTCTTCAATATTACACTTCTACATAGCTTGTTGAATGAAACGCTTAAAGTAAAGTCATTAATCGAAAGCTCTGAACTTCGAATGTGATAAAGTGGAAGGAAGAAGCCACTTTTTGTAGTTTTTAATTATTATTTTTTTTTACACAAATCTAATGTTTTGAATATTAAACTAGAATATTAAATCAAATCAAATCAAAAAAATCAAACAAAATCAAAATAGATGAACATCAATGGAATTTGTATCTTTGTGGTACCAGTGCCGGTGGCACACGAGAAAACCATCCGAACGTGGCCGTAGCCAGTGGCGCACCAACTGGCCTCCATGCTGTGGGCACGTAACAATCACCATCCGATCGTGGCCGATCGCCAGCCTCATCTAGCTCCTGTGTCGGTGGCACATAAAAACACCATCCGAGCGTGGTCGTCTGCTAGCCTTGTCTGGCACCTGTGTCGGTGGCACATAAAAAAACCATCCGAGCGTGGTCGTTCGCCAGCCTCGTCTGGCACCTGTGTCGGTGGCACATAAAAACACCATCCGAGCATGGCCGTTCGCCAGCCTCGTCTGGCACCTGTGTCGGTGGCACATAAAATCACCCACTACACTCTCGGAGTGGTTGGCGTTAGGAAGGGCATCCAGCTGTAGAAACACTGCCAGATCTGACTGGCCTGGTGCAGCCTTCGGGCTCCCCAGACCCCAGTTGAACCGTCCAACCCATGCTAGCATGGAAAGCGGACGTTAAATGATGATGATGATGATGATGTGGCATTGACTTAAAATCAATATAGATGTGACTGCAGACTGTTATCGTTTAAGATTTAAATTTGTACATTTGTATGATAACATATATCATCATCATAATCATGGTTGCCATCATCATTTTGTAACCATGTTACATCCAAGCATGGGTGGACAGTTTGACAGGATCTGGTGATCCACAGGGTTGTGTTGAACTTCAGCCTCAACTTTGGCATGGTCTCTACGACTGGATGCACTTCTAATGCTTTACAGTGTATAATGCTATTTTTTTTATGTGTCACCATTGCTAGTGAGGAAAAGAAGAGGGAAAAAAACCACTCTTGACTAAGTTGGGTGAAGTATATGAGAGGAAATGGTGGCTTTATGCTGGGTGTTGAGAGTCTAAAGTATGATAAAAGGTATCCTATGACAGGGGTAACCTCTATCATACAGATATTTTGCTATCAGGAAGATCTCTGGCTATGCTGCATTGCACAAGGGTGAACAGTATTAAGTGAGAAGAAGATAAAGATGGTAATGATGGGGTGCTAGTGCAAACTCCCGAGACATAAGAAGGTGAATATAAGAGAGGATGGAGATAGAAGACGAGAGGGATGAAGGTAAGGTGGATAGTTTCATGAGAGCATGAGGCGAGAATAACAGATGGTTATAGATGGGAGTAGATATACATTAATATGTATTTGTATGTCTGTGTGTGTGTGTGTATGTATATATATATCATCATCATCGTTTAACATCCACTTTCCATGCTGGCATGGGTTGGACGATTTGACTGAGGGCTGGCAAGCCAGAAGGCTGCACCAGTCTCCAATCTTGTCTGGCAAAGTTTCTACAGCTGGATGCCCTTCCTCGGATGCCAAGCACTCCGAGAGTATAGTGGGTGCTTTTATGTGCCACCGGCATAAGGGCCAGTCAGGTGGTACTGGCAATGGCCACGCTCAAATGGTGCTTTTTACGTGCCACCTGCACAGGAGCCAGTTCAGCGGCACTGGCAACAACCATGCTCAAATGGTGCTTTTAATGTTCCACTGGCACGGCTGCCAATCAGGCAGTACTGTCATTGGCCATGACAGCAATTTCACTTGCCTCAACAGTTCTTTGCAAGCATAGTTTATTGTCCAATGATTGAAGGGTACTCTTAAATGGGCTGGTTATACAGCACTGGTATAGGCCATGGTTATGGTCTCACTAGGCTTGCCAGGTCTTCTGAAGCACAGCATATTTCCAAAGGTCTCAGTCACTTGTCATTGCCTCATTGAGGCCCAATGTTCGAAGGTTGTGCTTCATTCCAGGTCTTCCTTGGTCTACCTCTTCCGCAGGTTCCCTCAACTGCTAGGGTTTGACACTTTTTCACACAGCTGTCCTCATCCATTCGCAACACATGATCATATCAGCACAGTTGTCATATCAGCACAGTTGTCACACACACACACACACACACACATACACACACATATATATGTATGTGTATATATAATTAAATATTCACAGTATTTAAATATGAGCTACCAATGGTTTCATGCTGTGGAAACACAATATATATCATGTCTTGTGGATCATGCCTGAAGGGGTGCATGGAGACACAAAGCACAAAATCTGCTGAATTATTGTTTCCGCTACATTTAACTATTAGTATCTCACATTAAATACCGTGTGTCTTAAATATTTATCTCTCACTGGATAGAGTACTTTCTTTGATAAAGAAGAGTTAATGTAACCATGATGTTCCAGTGATCTGATGAGCTAGCTTTCTTTATAGACATTAATTTGTGAATATACAATTCTATTGTACACCACTGAGCATACATATTAATGCCAACATGTACACAGAATTTCTTGGATATTTGAAATTAATACTACATTAAGAAGGTTGTGAAATGGTCATAATCCTATGGACGTTGCATTGTTAAATAAATATATAATCAGCTCTCATATCTCCTGACTTTATGGTTTCATATTTTACTCATGAAATACCTTCAGTGATTGGATCTTCTGGATTTTCAGTGATGTGGACACTCTACCTTACACTTCTTTGTAATTGATTGCTCTGTGGATTAATAGCAGATTCCGTAAGAAGAGCTTTCTGTGTTAGTCATACAATTCTCTTATTCCACATCTTGTACTACTCATGTGTATGTATGTATAAATGTACATGCATGGGCATGTGTGCACACATCCATGTGCACACATGCACGCTCACACACACAGACTTTAATTTAATGTTAACTGTTTCTCTGAGAAATCTTGAGTCTGTTCCATTTAGTTTTCTTTCCTATGTCTTCATTACAATCCACTTTAGTACAACTGTGTAAGAACACGGTTTCTATAGTTACTCAAGAAAAACTAATCTTAAGCTCTCTGTTTAACTCTGAATTCCAAATGGTGTCCATCTCTGACTGAGCTGATCGTGTTTTTAGCAATGTGAATTTTAAAGCCTTTTTCTCTTTTTTCATCCCATCAGCACAATTACAAGAAATTGTTTATTTTTTTCTGACTTGTATCCAGCTGTTGTTAATAGGCAGCTGTCTTTTTGGATGTAAGCCATGTACTTTGTTTTATCCTCATCTGTATGTAAGTCAATCTGTGAAGCACCAAACTCAACTCACAATAAAAACATAATCTTGTTTTGTTGCATCAGATCTTAATGCTAAGTCCTCATCTGTGGGGTGCACTGCAGGATGTTTCCTGCTGCATTCATATTGTGGTCTAAAACTGATTAAATCACCATCTTTTGTTGCCTCTCCCATCACTTAGCCTCGTGCTATTATGAATAAGAAAGGGCTGAGGCTGCCAAAATATCAAAGGACACAGAGGTGTCGTTGTGGAGCACTTTAACAGTCAAGACTATTTTCCAGAGGATTCTGTAAGCAACTGATGCATTAAGTCAAGAGCTTTTTAGAAATCTATGAATTTCAGTATTGCTGAAAACCATTCTGATGTGTCTCCATCAATGAGTATCCTTACTGCTTGTATCTATGCTGTTGTTCTTCTTCTACTTTTCCAAATCCATTTTGTTATGCAGAAGTGTATAACAAAATGAGACCTTATTCTATTTGGGAACATTTTGCTGTGAATTTTTGCTGTCACCACTGTTCATGTGATATCTTTGTAATTTCTCAAAGATGCCAAGTTACCTTTCTTTAGAAATAGTAGGATTCTTCCCTGTCTCCACATTGTTCTCATGTCTCTTTTGTATGTTTTAGTGTAAGTTTTCAGATGTTGCTCATTTAAATGACCAGTTTTGCAAACTTCAGCTGGAATCTCAATCTGTGAAGTTTTGTTGTTAGACATATATTTATGTACACTTAAGCATATATAAATACATGTAGATGTAGACACATACACAAACACACCCACACATAGGTATTAAAAGTGATATCTCTGTGTTAAGCACTTGATTGTGACATTGGTATCATACCTACAATCCTAAAATTAATTAGTCTTACTAAGGTAATAATTAAGTTTTAAGTCATCACCATATCATAATTCCTATCTCTACACCTTAACCGAAGTCAGAGTTAATTCGGAGCTTAACTTTGATTAATTAGATTACTTTGAAATTTTTCATTATAGTCAATAGTTCTTTCCTTAGACAAAATCTAAACTGTTGCTCCATTAATAAAGACTGTTATTAAAATCATTTGGATTTGGTTTCCTGAAGTTTCTCTTCATTACTTCTTTCTCAGTTCAAGTAAGCTGGATTGCCATTCAACTTTGAAGGCATAATCTTGTGGAGGATATAGACTAAACTACTACTGGATAATCCTTTGTGCTGCTGAAGAAGAATCTGTCATTGATAGAGCACAAGGTCAATCAGTACAGTTCACTGCTGTTTCATGCTTGGCTGTAATAAAACAGCTGTCATATTGCAATTTATATAAAGTTTAAATCCAGATTAATAACGAAAATGAATTTACTTCGGAATATAAGCATTTACGAAGTTCGTTTTGGAATGTAGTCACCTATAAATTTCATAAATGCTGTTTAGTATTATATAAACATATTTCATATCATATACACACGTATATGTATGTGTATGCAGTATACATATATATATATATATATATATATATATATATATATATATATATATATATACATGGAAGAGCGTAGGCTCGAAACATTAAAGACCTTTTCACTTCTTGAGCGTTATACTGATACATCTGTTTGTTGTCTACACCACCTGTCTTCGTCTTTTGTTTTTTTTTTGTGAACTCTCCCCCTATATATATATATATATATATATATATATATATATATATATATATATATATATATATATGTATATATGCACGTGCACACACACACGTTTAAGTGGGAATGGATGCACTCAGTGTACAACAAATTTAACATTTGGGTTGCAGTTCTTATTAGTAATCCCATCGAACTCTTTGTTGCATGATCCCAAAGAATTCAATGCCATACGAGAACGGCCATAATATAATGTAAAGAACACAACAAAAATGAGAGAAAAATCATAGGCATAGGAACTTGTTATTCCTTTATTCCATCTGTTACACATGTTTCAGTATTTGGTAATAAATAACACCACATTGTAAATGCGATCCATAGATGCAACTTATACATGAAAACTGGACACCTCCATGGACACAGAGAAGAAATACAGATTACAAACATGCAGTTATCTTATATAAATAGCTGAGAGAGATACAAAACCGGTTGGAAGCGGAGTGAAGAGGGGTAGGTGGGGACTAACCAGGAAATGTATAGAGGTGGAGAAAGCAATTAAGGGAATAGCCACCAGATAGAATGTGAAAACATTGGTCAAGTTATTTTGACCTTAGGAAAAGAAAGTTAACCAAGCAAATGGAACTATTTAGATAAGCCAGTAGAGTGGTGTAATGGGAGGGGTTATAGAGCCCCAAAGGGTTGCTGACATGCCTTGTGATAGGTGAACTCATGTAAATATATATATATATATATATATATATATATATATATATAATATATATATATATACCTATATATATATAGATAGATAGATAGATAGATAGATAGGTCGATACACACACATGCATATACATACATATATCTCTCTCTGTATATACATTTATATATCTAAGTAGAAAGAATAGCCATAACTCTTTGACTGCTATTTCTAACTTCGGTGTGTGATGAGGCAAATCGTTGCTAAACCCTTAATTACTTAGTATTACTTAAACCTTCCTTGAATGGGGCTTTTACATGCCGAAATCTACTTGGTGAAATTAATGATTATTCCAAATTAATTAATTTCACCCTATATTATTACTGATAATTATATTTCATCCCAGTAAATAACCGCAACATCTTATTCTGGCAGCACGCTGGTGGGAGGAGGATGGTGACACAAACTGTCATTCACCCTTTGAATTTGGTGGTACTGGTCACGGCTTACGCTCGCTCTGATACCATGAGTTGAGGTGATGTCTTCTAGTGCCTCCAAATTTAATACACAATTATTCATAATTGAGACGCAATTATTTATAATTGAAGAGTCCTACGCTGAGGAGAAAAATAGTCGGGTAAGACATAATTATTTAATTTTTATGCTTTCCTATGACTTAATTTCGAAACGTACGTCCATAGGTGACTTAATATAGAATGATTGTCGTCATTTCTTTCTCTTTTGCCTGCGTTGTTTGCCTTTTAAGTGCTGTGGTTTTACTGGGATCTCCCTTTTAAGTAGAAAAAATAGCCATAACTCTTTGACTGCTATTTCTAAATTCGGTGTGTGGTGAGGCAAATCGTTGCTAAACCCTTAATTACTTAGTATATATATATATATATATATATATGGTGGATTAGTTCACAGGTGATCTAAATGACTAGGTAAGTGCTCTAATGGATTACCTGGGCTCCAAGGTTATAGCCAAGATGGTAGTTATGGAGCCATTGTAGATTTCCAATGCAAGTGACTTAGGAATAAATCCGAATTGTGACGGCTGGATGAGGCTGTGAGACTTCCAGAAGTTCCAGAGGGTTTCCCTGATACAGGATTCCATCAGTTTGGCGATGCAGCTAGTAAGACTAACAGGGCAATAGTTGACAGGCGATGTGCAGTCACCTTATTTGAACAGAGGGATAACACTGGCAGTTTTCCACTGCTCTGGAGTAACACCATTTTCAAGACAGAATTTGAAGAATACAGAAAGTTGGCTTAGAAGAAAGTACCCACCGCGTTTGAGAAGTAGGTATGTAACACCATCGAGACCAGGAGAGGCATAGTTGCGTTTATTCTTAAGGTGACGTTGCAGCATTGCTGGTGTAAATTGCATAGTAGATATAGAGTTCGATGTCAGTGGTGATGAAGATGGAACATTTTGGTCTTCGACAGTAAAGATGCCGGCATAACATCCAGCAATGATTTCTGCACATTCTTCGGGATTGCCAGTAATCTGTCCTGTGTGGGGATTGTGAAAGGGACCAACTGGAGAGTGGGGTCTCTGCTTTGAGTGCACATACTTCCAGAATACTTTGCTGGCAGCTGACTTGGCAGACACCCATAAAATTATCAACCATCTTACAAACAATAACTCTGAGAACCTTTTCAAACACCACCTGTCTAACAGCCGTGGAAATATTTACAAAGTCAGAAAACAGCACAGCTCCCATGACTTTCGGAAACATTTTTTCACGCTGAGAGTTGCTGAAGCATGGAACAAACTGCCGGCATCAGTTGTTAGTTGTCAGAGCACTGCATCCTTCAAAACTTCCATGCTTTCTGAGATTCGCCAACACTACACCTGATTTTCTCCCCTCCATACACATGCAAGCATGTATCTGACTCATACACTGTTCGCTCTCCAGACATTTGTACATTACTGCATATACTCTGAGAAGTTGTGGTGCACCTGAGCACTGTATACAATAATTTCATTATTATTATTATAGCAGATATATAATTGTTAAAGTGGACAACAAACATTAAGACAAGACAAACATCATATACATTATTATTATTATTGGAAAAAATACCTCTCTGAAATCAACCCTAGGCAAGCGTACACACATATCGGATATCCAAACCCTCCCACTGTGGTTAGACAATCTCGCCCACCTAGCACCCACACGCATAAAACTCAATCTAAGAATACTAACATCAAACCTTCCAACTCTCCTCTAACATACAGTAGGTATCACACCTCCCCAAACTTGCCTAATAAGAATGGTAGGAGATTTATTCTCTGGTATATACCTCCATTCACTTTAAACGTTAAGGGCCTCACCAAAGCATTCTTTAAACTAGTAGACTCTAATTTCCCATGGAACCACAAGTACCATTCTGTCTTTAACAGATCCACTTTGAAATTATCCTATTCCTTTACAGTAAATATAGAATCTATTATCATCTCAACTAACAAACGTACACTTAGCTCTTACTATCTAAATGCATACAACTCTACCATAGAACTACACAACGGAAACAATAACACCGATCACAGTAACATATCCAACATCCACGGCCCAACCACTTTAAACAACTTCAACATACATAATATTGTCCCCCACAGAGAGAGATATATGTATGTATATGCATGTGTGTGTATCTATCTATCTATCTATATATATATATATATATATATGAGTTCACCTGTAGCAAGGCATGTCAGCAACCCTTTGGGGCTCTATAACCCCTCCCATTACACCACTCTACTGGCTTATCTAAAATAGTTCCATTTGCTTGGTTAAAGAGTGCACAGTTGAAACTGACACAAGTACTAATAGGCACACTGATACTATATTATAACCACTACAACTAATATAGATGTTTTCGATCTAGTTTGAATTCTTTGCCATCAAATTTGAATTTTTCAGTTGATGCTCAAGCCTTGAAAAAATAAGAAAGAGTTAAACTACATCAGCCGTAAGGGAATACATGTCTATCTTATCTAACTCGTCCAGTAGAGCCCACCAATTGATATCTGAAAAGTTCGATGAAATAACTCATGAACACTGCAACAGCTTCTGCCAAAAGATGCTTCAACATATTTACGTCGTTGACAGAGCAAGGGGAGATAATAAACGAATGATTCTTTTTCTATTGTCTCCCCTTGTTCAGACCTGTCCACGTAACGTAGCATCTTTTGGTAGAAGCTGTGGCAGTGTTCATGAGTTATTTCATCGAACTTTTCAGATATCAATTGGTGGGCTCTACTGGACGAGTTAGATAAGATAAAAATGTATTCCCTTACAGCTGATGTAGTTTAACTCTCTTTTTTTTCAAGGCGTGATCACCAATTGAAAAATTCAAATTAGATTGAAAACATCTATATATATATGTATATATATATCTATGTGTCTGTGTTTGTTCTTTACCGCCAGTTGACAACCAGTGTTGGTGTGTTTACATTCCCCATAACTTTGAGGTTTGGTGCAAAGGAGACCAATAGAATAAGTACCAGACCTTAAAAAAAATCGTTTGACTAAAACCCTTCTTCAAGGCTGTGCCCCAGCATAGCTGCAGTCAAATGACTAAAGTAAAAGATAAAAGATATATATATAGGAATTGAAACTCATTTCTGGTGCAGTTTTGCCTTCAGAGTGTTGAGTGAAGTATGAGGAATGCACAATACTCTTGCTTCCAAAATGGACCAAACAGAAAAATCCAGTTTGAGATCAGGGCTTCTTGCAAGCCATACATCCTTGCCTGTGACAACAGAATATTCTTCTGAATTCAGTGTTGTGTTTGTTTGGAGCTGTGGGATGGTGCTGAGTCTTGTTGGGGGCTCCAAGGTGCACCTTAAAAGTGCTCATTCACCCATGGAAGCAGTTCAGCTTCTGAAATGTTGTCAATGTATCGCTGGTTGTTAATTTTAACACCTCAGGGCACAGAAATAAGAGGAAACCTTCCATCGTCTGTCACAGTCACCCAACTATAACTGACTGTGGGTTTTGATGTTGATTTATAAGTCTACCATCGATGGAGCCGGACACACTCCAAAGTCGGTTGGTCGTTCTGGTGCTTTATTGCCTGATCGATGTCAAATTCCTTTTCATCAGTGAACACCAAGTTGAGTAGTGTGCCTTCAGCAATCTGATGTAGGATAAGACAACTTTTCTCCAGTCTCATGGCCTTATCAACTTGCATGAGCTCATGATGGTGGATCATCTTGGAGGGATGCGTCCAGATATCCTCCTTCAGCACTCAATACATCAATGTCCAGCTTGTTTTTGCTCTGACAGCCAGTTTTCTGATAAAACAATGAGGACTTCATTGTATCATTTCTCTGGTATTTTTGATAAACTGAGGGATTGACACATTTCTTTTTTGGCCATGTACAGATTTATCAACAATGGAACCAGTCTGGGAAGCCAGGAGGCTGCACCAGGCCCCAATCTGATCTGGCAGTGTTTCTACAGCTGGATGCCCTTCCTGACACCAACCACTCCGTGAGTGTAGTGGGTGCTTTTTACGTGACACCGGCATGGAAGCCAGTCAAGGTGGTGCTGGCGTTGGCCACATATGGATGGTGCTTTATGATATAGATATATCATAATAACAATTTCTTTCGACTTTTTGCACAAGGCCTGCAATTTTTTAAGGGAGCAGCAGGCAGTTGATTACATCAACCTCAGTGCTTAACTGATAATTATTTCATCGAGCTGGATAGGATGAAAAACAAAGTCAGTTTTGACAGAATTTGAACCTAAAACGTAGATCTCCAACACTTTTTGTCTCATCTTCTAACAATTCTGCTATCCTCACCTTTACTATTTTTTATCTTTTACTTGTTTCTGTCATCAGGTTGTGGCCATGCTGGAGCACCTACCTAAAGAGTCTTTTAGTCAAATGAACTGATCTCAGTACTTATTTTTTAAAACCTTGTACCTATTTTATCAGTCTCTTTTACCAAACCACTAAGTTACAGGGATGAAAACAACCAAAATTGGTTGCCAAGTGATGGTGGGAGACAAACACAAACAGAAAGTCATGCACACACACATAATGGGCTTCCTTCAGTTGACATTTACGAAATCCACTCAGACAGGTTTGTTCAGCCTGGGGCTACAGTAGAAGACAATGGCCCAAGATGTCATGCAATGGGACTGAACCCAGAACCATGTGATTGGGAAGCAATCTTCTAATACAGTTTTCCAATTTCTTAGATCTATTTTCAAGCCAAGTGTATCTCTTGATATGTTTGCTGCTATGACCTTGTTTTGTTTTGAAGAATTGGTAGAGTGGGTTTTGAGGGAAATTCAGCTGTTATTTCTAGTAGGTCAAATAACAATGTAGAAAATCCTTTCTTGTATATCAATTACCAAGATGGCAATAATGTGTCTATGGTTGATTAAGTGGAGTGAATTGAAGAATATTCAGAATAGAAAAAGAGGAAACCATATTGGTCATACGAAAACATTTGTTCTAAGCTGTCTGGACCATTGTTTCTAATTATGGTTACCTCACAGGCATCAGTCTACAAATGGAACTTCTAACAGTGGTGGTGGTGGTTACAGCCCTGTTCTCCTCCTCGTGGTGGTGGTGGTGATGGATCTAACCTCAGATCAGCCTTGATCCAAAATAACAGTGATTCCATCCATAAACACTCCATCTTTTTTTTCTTTCCCAAAACTAATTTACTAAGAACAAAATATTAAAAAGATGATTGTTTGATTTGAGGAAGATTTAGTTATTTCTTGCAAGTCTGGCACAGGGTTAATTATTTAGAGAAGTAGGTAGATGGGCAGGGAGGGAGAATAGTTTGTTTTTGGTGGGTCTGTAAGTAGGTAGGTAGGTAGGTAGGTAAGTGGGTAGGAAAGCTGGCAGGCTGGTTGGTTTGTTGTGATTTAGCAGAGTAGGTAAGTAGATCCAAGGGAAAGGAGGTATTTAGACAGGTAGGTATATAAGCGGAAGGATAAAGAGGTAGGCAGTCTTCTTTTTTTCTTGGGTAGAGAGATAAGTTAATTAAGTTGGCTGGAACAAAAATTTGAATCCAAAATTCAGAGTTGCTTATCAGTTCCAACTACCCACCCCTTTGCCAAACCTTCCAAAATAAGCAACACAACCAACCAACAAACCTTACCCCCTCATAAGCATAACAATAACAACAACAACAATAAGAATACAAAAACCAAAACGCAAAGATTCTTTCGACTGGTTTGTGCTTTCATTTTAATGCCTGAACACAGATGCAAATATGACCCCACAATGAAGCAAATGATAAGAGAAGGGGATAATTTATCGACTGCAGGAAATATTCCATAGGAATAACACCAGAAATGTTCCACTAGCAGCTAATGAGTATGACATTATGTACGTGTGTGTATGCCATATTCTCCCCACACACCCAAATACATAAAGGTACATATGACTGAGTGTGTGTGTATATATATATATATATATATACTAGTGTGTGTGTGTATATATATATATATATATATATATATATATATATATATATATATACACTAGTGTGTGTATATATATGTATATATATATATATATATATATATACTAGCAGAATTGCCCGGCGTTGCTCGGGGCTGAATTGCTTGAAGTACTGTTAATGATTGCACTGAATTATGATGATTATTCAGGCAAATATTGATATAAGTTTACGGCGAATGAATGTATTTGTAAGTGTATAGAAAGCCGTGTAAAGGGGTTCCTACCCCCTCGTAGAATGGTGTAAGAATTGAATGCGAGGTTGCCTTGAAAAGAGCCATGTTATTGTTCTCATAATTGTAAGAATTTGATAGTTGTGGAAGGCGATGTAAAAGGTTCGCAGGTGAATAGGGTCTCTTCATTTTCCACGAACGGCAGCGGATGTGCTGTTACAAAACTTCATGCTGTGTTAAAAGAGAATGGATGCCCTATGTAGGCAAGAGGGGAATGAAGCATGGGTAAGTAAATATGGGTAATTTATAAAATATAGAACAATAGCATCTACTCACCATATGTCAGACCAGCAAGACTGTAGTGGTGCTGAATAGATGAATCACAACACAGTGGTGGAGATGTTTTCATTGATGGGCGTTATGATTAAATGTGTTGTTGTATAAAATGATCTGTTGCTTAGATTCCAAAGTGTATGTTGCGATCGTGTTGTCGCTTATGTAAACTTTAACAGTGAGAGTGTAGATGTAGGGGGTAGATGTGTCATGTACGTTGGATATAGAAGATGAGGCTGGTGGTTTGATGATGAATGGATAGAAATAGAGGTGAGCGAAGGACAGGTGTTGGTTAAGTGTGAATTAATGTCATGAAACGCCTAAAAATGTAAATGCCATCATAAAAGAGAGTCGTATGTAAGTGAAATACTAACGTGTTCGAAAATGATGAAACGTAGTAATCCTATAAAACCTCCTTGTACACAATGTTTTTTGTTTTTCGTTGTGGAACGAATGCGAAAGCATCACTGTTGCTGCCGACATGCAAGCAGCCAACATAAAGCTGACCATGAGAGAAACATGGCTCTCCCAAATGTATTCCCGCCACAGACAGTGTTTGACCCTGCGCTTTGTTAATTGACATTGCGAAACATGGCCTTACTGGGAACTGGGACCTCCGAAATATGAAAGGTAGGTCTGCTCCTGATGGGAAAAGATGCATCCTAGGTATGAGCACAACGTTGCCTCGACCGCACCCTGTGATAATGGTGGCCTCAATCAGATTGGGAGATAAGGACTTAACGATCAAACGTGTGCCATTGCATTGTTTTGGGGGAACCAAATTTCTAATGAGCATTATAGGGGCACCAAATTTAAGTTTGAGAATGTCTGGTGGTAGTCCGGGGGGCTCAAAGGAATTGAGTACCTCTATTGGATAATTGATGACGTCCTCTGGATCAGGAGTTGTATCGATAGACTGATATACATAGACATCCCCAGGAATGAGTTTTAGCACTTCATCATTAATATGGTGAACAGTTTTATTCCTCGGGGCCAGAATAGCCCTTTGGTCAATCCAATCCATAATTAGCTTGTAGATCTGGGAACACTGCATCAGAAGGCGTTTTAACAATGGTACAAATGGAATCAATGGCAATATTACCATTTTCATCCCCTGGTATTTTGCCTTCGCCAAATGCAAGGAGGGTGTGAGAAAATGCTGCTGATGTGATATCACGTCGCATATGAGCACACATATTGGTGTGAAGTTTGAGAGTCTTCACCAGTGGGCACGATGTGGATAACTTAAGACACGCACATACTGCATCAGCTCTAGTCCCTTTGGGAATAACGGGAAGTGTTTGTCGGAAGTACCCTGAAAGAAGAAGTGTTATGCCTGCCATGGGAGCTAAAGAGTGTTTGATGTCTCTGAGAGATCTATCTAGTGCCTCAAGAGCACCTCTGTGGGCCATCATGCATTCATCCCAAACGATAAGCTTGCATCGTCTGAAGACTTCTGCCTGATTGGAGCTGTTACTGATGTTGCAAGCTTGTGTCTCAGTGTTCGCTAAGTCAAGCGGGAGCTTGAAAGTGGAGTGAGCTGTCCTGCCGCCTGGCAACAAAGTAGCCGCAATTCCAGATGATGCCACAGCTAGGGCAATGCCTTGTGTTCACCTAATTTCAGCCAATATTAATTTGTTGACAAAAGTTTTCCCAGTGACCCAGGCAAGCTCGTCAACATTAAAACATGTCTCACGCAGCAAATGTGAAGACAGAGTGTTTGTGCCTTCCCAGTTTGTTGAAGGTAGGCCATAGACCGGCAAGGCACTACCGTCCATATCAAGTACAGTATCTTCGATTTCAAGCAGCGCCTGTTGTTGTAAATGAGGTCAGTGTACCCAACCTCCATTGATGGATGTAGCGATTGAGCGTGACACAGGAAATCTTCAGACATATAATCTTTGTAGGTAAGCCATAAAGAGGCGGGATTAGCCAAGTCACACCATAGTAGTAGAATAGCGAAAAGCGATCTGAATTTTTTAGGAGATTTTAACGAAACACCCTCTGCCATAGTGGCGCCCCATTGTGAATCATCCTCCAAAAGTCGACGCCGAAAACAGGCTTCGCGGAAAGTATCACATAATACACCATCAACAGTTCTGATGTCTTGAAAACTTTGTGGGCCTAAAACCTCATGGAGAAGGCGCAGGTGAAAACACTCATGTTGGTTTGGAGGTACAGTGTAGACTCTTCCTAGACAACTGTTAAACTTGACGCCAGGATGTCCTTCAACATCCTGACCCGACTTCCTACGCACCCAATTGTTGTTTGACCACACGTAGTAGGACGGGACCTGAGGGTATAAAAGTGTTTTAGCAAATGTGTCAAGTTGGCAAAGCCTAAAGAAACCGGTCAAAGTTGTTTGATTTGGATTTGCCGCCAATTCAGCTGCAGTCTGTTCAGTAAAGTAAGTTCGCTGGCCATTTTCCAAATGAACCGCTAGTTGTATGATGGCGGGGTGCCTTTGGTGAAGTGGAAACCCGAATATCCGCCAAAAAGCTTTACCACTGCTTATGTACCGACCTGCCAAGTACTGTGACACCTCGTCCATGCTATTAGTGGGACTGAACCCAGGACCATGTGTTTGGAACGTAGTTTGTTACCACACAGCCACACCTGCCCCTATGTATGTGTGTGTGTGTGTGTGTGTGCATATATGTGTATGGGTAGATATATTATGCATGTATATATGTGTATATATATGTGTACATATTACATGTACATCTATATATATACATCTACACATAAAATACAAAATACAAAGTTATATCTTGATATCGCTAGTGATAACAATACTCAAAATATATAACAGACTGGAATTGTAGGCCCGTCTCTTGCAATTTCGATCAATTGGATCTTGTCCTCCCTCTTGTATAGAAGTGTACGGCTGCAGCGAAATTCCTTTTTGGACAGCTGCAGCGAAATTCATTTTTGGACTTTCTTCTATCGAAGGCATTTAAACAAAAATGCTTCCATAAAGACGGTGAAAATATTGTCAATTTCCCCAAACAGGGACACAATTCAATTTTTAAACAATAACCAAAGCCTCTTCTCCGAAAGGGGGAGGGTTACAGTTTACAATTATTTAACAAATGCAACACAACAACGTTTCCCTGACGAGGAACCAACAAACGTGATTACAATAGTCAAACAGTAATAATAATAACAACAAACCTTTTTAATTTATCCCCATTTATGTGAAACCACTTATTCAAGTTCAAGTCATTGATGCAATTTTATACGAATTGCTAATACACACACACACACATATATATATATATATATAATAAGGGTGAAAAATTGAATATTAATTTGATTAAAATGAATTGAAAACCAGTGGTGTTGCATATAAGACCATAGCGGATCTTCCTCTAGCAAAAAGGATGACCAGTATTAATGGCTCATCCCTGTTACATAAATACTTTCACTTTAATTGTTGCACACTTGCAAAGAGAAAGTAGGAAAAAGTGTGGTGGTAATGGAAGGAGTGAAGCACTTGAAATGAGAGAGGCAAATCATAAAATATTGAGTTTTCTCGAATTTTTGCTTAATTGGGGGTCAAATTGAAAAAACTTTACATGCCATGACCCAATCGAATCTACTTGGAAAAATCATAGGTAAATTCCAATTGAAGAAATTCTATATTGTAGAATTGTATTAAAAAGAAACATGGGAACAGGCAGAGAAAATCTGCCTTTTATCATAAGACTAGCAGTATCGCCCGGCGTTGCTCAGGTTTGTTTCGACCCGCTGGAATTGGAAATTTTGAAAAGTAAAAATGTTGCATTATGTAGCTTGTTATTCTCTTCAAGTGAACATTTTTCTGGTTGAAATACACCGAAAAGTGGCGACACAGCAGTGATAAAATCGTAAAAAATAGGGATTTTCATAGAAAAAAGCACCTTTTTTAT
Source organism: Octopus sinensis (assembly GCF_006345805.1). Lineage (NCBI taxonomy): Eukaryota > Metazoa > Mollusca > Cephalopoda > Octopoda > Octopodidae > Octopus > Octopus sinensis. The sequence continues at coordinate 64,961,417 of NC_043004.1, read as the reverse complement.
GTAAATAATTTTTGGTGTTAACATGGTCCGATTTGAATTTTATCTTCTACGGAAGGAAGAGCAACCCTTCTATCATACTCTCAATTTTGGTCAACTTGCGCCGCAGGGTCTCGGAGGAGATAGTGTTAGTTGAAGGCTACCAAACCTGGCGCACACAGACAACTTCAGCTTTATATAGAGAGAGAGATAACACACACATTAATACACATACATACACACACACACACATGTATGTATGGATGTATGTATGTATATATGTACATCTGTCCACTTCTTGCCATCCTTCACTTCCTACACACACACAGACACACACACACACACACACACACACACACACACACACACCTTAGCTTACAATTTTCTTTCAACAATTGACACTGTCATATATGTATATGTTTGCGTGTCTATGTGTGTAAAGAGAAAGTGGGAGAAAGTGTGGTAATAGGCAGAGTAAAGCCTTTGAAGTGAGAGAGGGAAATCGTAAAATATTGAGTTTTCTCGAATTTTTGCTTAATTGGGGGTGAAGTTGAAAGAAATTTATATGCCATGACCGAATGGAATGTACTTGGAAAAATCATAGGTAAACTCTAATTGAAGAAATTGTGTGAGGAATAAATCGTTATGTATTTATTTGTTTCTGTTTGCTCTGTATTTGTTTTGAGTAGTGGTTTAAGGTACACTTGCAAAGAGAAAGTAGGAGAAATTATGGTAATAGCAGGAGTGAAGCAGTTGAAATTAGAGAAGCAAATCGTAAAATATTTACTTTTCTCGAATTTTTGCTTAATTGGGGGTCAAATTGAAAAAACTTTACATGCCATGACCCAATCGAATCTACTTGTAAAAATCGTAGGTAAATTCCAATTGAAGAAATTCTATATTGTAGAATTGTATTAAAAAGGAACATGGGAACAGGCAGAGAAAATCTGCCTTTTATCATAAGATATATATATATATCTTATGATAAAAGGCAGATTTTCTCTGTATATGTATATTTATACACACACATACATTATACACATGTATATTTACCTCTTTCGCCCTATATAGGTGTGTGTGCATTTATACTCACACATGCACATATATGTATGTGTATAATGAGAGAGGGAGGGAGCCAATGAAGGAGATTATTTGTGTGTGTAGGAAATCTACATATAATCTATGTCCATCATAATCACTCACATTAGTCAAATATAACACATGTTAGACTTACAATCATAATTAGTCTTGCTTTGACAATAACTAGATGCTAGTTTATTAATTCTTCATATTTATTAGCATCCATGGCCAACTTCCAACTGATTATTTAAGAGACAAATATTCCATGTACTTGAAATTTAGCATTCATTTGCAACTGCTCTCATAGTTGTCTGCATTATTCTTTATCATCCTTCAGTTTTAACCATTTCTGTGCTTGCATATGGAGCTAATCATACAGTATGATATCATAATTCCTCAGGCATTTCATTGAATCTTATTCACAAGAGACTATATATATATATATATATATATATATATATATATATTATATATATATATATATATATATATATATATAAATGGATGCTAAGTTGTAACAGTCTCTAAGTTGTAACAGTATATATATATATATATATATATATATATATGTACACATATATACATACATATACTTGTAGAGATACCTGCCATTGCTTGGGATTAAAATGGTGTAGTCTGTATATATATATTACAGGTGTGTTGAAACAGGGGATATGGGAAAGTGCAGCATTGACAACGAAGCATTTGTGGACTAATTCGAACCAGTATCATGTCATGCATCAGTTTGGAGTATTCCAGAACCTAACTTGTCATTAAAACTTGGGAGTGGCGGGTATGAGATATGATTTTTGGGACATACTGAAAAGCTGTCAGTGGATATACTCTCCTTTGCAGCAGCGGTCAGCACAGCATCTAACATGACCCATCATATGGTTGACAGTCAAATGAATGTAGGTGTAATGGAGATAGTGTACGGAAATGGGTACATTCCGGAGAGGGGCTGCAATAGGAAGTGAGACTTGTTGCCATTTATGTTTTCCTTGTAAGTCGACCCTTTTAATGAAAGCATGAGCCAGGAGGAAATTTGAGAGGGCTGACCTTGTGGAAAAGAAGAGAGGGTTAAGCATAGTAATCCTATGCTTAACCCTTACCCTAAATGGACACAACATGGATAATGAGAGAATAAAAGGGAAAGGGATAGAAATGTCTTCTTAGTTGGCTTTGCAAACAGAGGAAAGAGAATCTACCATTCTCATTTTCGCATCCACCATTCCTTGTTCACACAGGTCAGGCAGAATTTGTTTTGGTGAATTTTCTCTAGCAAGTTGTCATCTTGGTAATCCTCATCTGTTTCAAAGTTGAATAATATTTTCCCTTGACTTGGCATATTTTCACGGGAGGCTGGAAATAAAATGGAACACTCTTTAAAACTCTCATGTAATGTCAAAGCAAGGAGTCAATAACACACACACACACCATTGTGTCACTGTACTGGCCAACTTGTCAGATGTTATTACACACCAATGGTCACCGTGAGAAAAAGCCCATTGTTTTAGCTGTTAAATGGAATACAGGCAGCTGCCTAAGGGAGCAGGCCAACAGTGTCCCCGAATGGAATACTGGTCAATTGCAGGACTACCTATTTATGGTTGAGTGAACAGGAGCAATGCAGAATGAAGTGTCTTGCACAAGAGCATAGCACGTCTCTGGTCTGGAAACCAAAAGCACAATCTTGGAATCATGGTTAGATGCTTTTACACACATATACGCATCCACAAATATGTATGTATGTGTGTATATATATATATATATATATGAGAGACAGACAGATGGAGAGAAACAGAAAGCCCATTGTATCACCATCATCATCATCATTCAGCCTCCATTTTCCATGCTGATGTGGGTTGGCCACTTTGAGAGGAGCTGATAAGGCCAGGAGCTCCAGCCGGTTCCATTGTCTGTTTTGGCATGGTTATTATGGCTGGTCGACCTTCCTAACACCAACTACTTTACAGTGAGCACTGGGTGCTTTTATACATGGCACCAGGACTGGTAAGGCATGCTTGCCCTTGGGGCCATGTAGAGGGACTGAACCTGAAACCATGTTGTTGGAAAGCAAACCTCTTACCACATAGCCACACCTATATTTCATTCAATTATAGGCACATCTTTAAATTTGCAAACATATCTTCTCACTGCTTCTAATATAAAAGCCTGTAGGAGAAGGGTGGTCAAGCAAATTAGATATTGAACTACTTGCTCTTATGTCTTGGATTTCAAATTTTGCTGTCAGCATTTTGTTGATTTGGACAAAGCCTTTTATTCTTCCTTTTTGCAGTCCACTAAGATGGCAGCAAAACTCTTTGGAATATTACCTGTAATTAACAGGTGTACCAATGTATATCTAATTTGCTTAATGTCATGAAACCAGAATTAATCACCAGTCTTCAAAGTCCCTTATTTTTTCTTGGGTCCACTTTGTTTATATTTGAAGCAACCAAGATATTGCGCCAATCCATGTATCACCTCATCTGACATTAGAGGCTCGTGATTAACTGTGATCTGATGCCCCCCTGCACCGCTTTTCTGTCACAAAAAAAGACTGATGACAAGAAGCAGAATTTGATCTTGCAGTGCAAAGAACTACAACAAATATTTCAAGGCATCTTATCCAATGTTCTAAGAGTTCTGCCAATCCACAACCTTCTACTGATATTTACGAAGCCCTGGAAAAATAAAAAGCAAATTTAATCTTGCTTTAATTTGAACTCCAAGCCCAGAGAACTGCAGCAAATACTGCTGAGTGTTGTCTTTCATATTTTAATAACTTATATCAATGACCAGCTTCTTACAAGACATTTACTTGACATGGAGATGGATTATAAAATGGGTCAATTTTTTTTCTGTTCAGAGGACACGTTAATATAGTTGTATCTTTTAATTTCAGTCAATTTTCTTATTCATTTACCTTCATCTGTTTATGTTAAATAATTCTGCTAGTCCCATTCCATCCATCCTGTTATTAAAACTTCAGTAAAAAGATCTAATTAAAAGGAACTTATGCAGATGTTTAAAATTTGTCGTAATTCTACCCTCACAGTCAGAAAAAACATCATCACCTATAAAAATGCTAAAAAGATTGCTTTTTAAAGATGAAGGCAATACCCTTGACAGTTTGTGTTTTAGACAGAATATTTCTTTATCGTTGCTGTCTAACTATCTGTTAGCCACAGCCTTTTCCAATAGACAAGAAAAAGAAGCAAAGAGTAGTTATTAGGAGACGTTACAAACGTGAATTGTATTATCATTGGTCTATTGTCCATATCAATCACTGACACTTTACTAACAGATTCAAGTTGAAAATATTGCTGTGTAATGTCAGCAATCATTGACAGATGCCATAAAACATGTCTGTTGGGAAAACTGCAGGCATTACTGGAACCTTTTACTGAAAAGTAGACATTTGATTTCAGAAACATCTGAAGAATGAAGAACTCTTGGAATGTTTTGTTTTCTCCTCCTTTACGCTTCCTTTTTAAAAAAAATCCACATTATGTACTACTCATCATCATCATCATTGTTCGACCGTGGTCGAGACAATGGAATTTACCATACTACGCCAGACTTCACGGTCCATCATGGCATTACGGAGGTCCTGTTACTAGATGCCTGTATCCCTGGAGATTACATCAGTGTGCGCCCTCTGGTATCACGAGTAGATGGCTTCCAGAGGAGAAGAGTAGAAATTGCCTCGTTTTCAGCTCTACAACAATGTCCAGCAAACTGGACTCTCCTACCTTTCACAAGAGATGATACAGGTGGTAATTTCCCATATATTTGTACTTTGGTTGGATGACGCTTCCACGAGAGATTTTGAGCTCTCATAAGGAGGCGAGTGTAGGTTCCATCCAACCGCCTCTCAAGCTTCTTTGATAACGTCCAGGTTTCTGAGCCATATAGTAGAATTGGTTCGACTGTAGCTTTGAAGATTTCAAGTCTCTACTTAGATTTGATGACCAGATCTTATGCATGTCATTACAGGCTGACCAGGCCATACCCTTTCTAGTTAGAAAGTCTTTTCCAGATGATGATATGTATGACCCAAGATATTTATAATCAGAAACCATATTTAAGGGCGCATTGTTGAGAGTATGGATGATGCAATCACTGTTGGACAGGCACTTGTTTATGTATTCAGTCTTGGCCTCATTGAGGTAAAGACCTACACAATTTGAGGCTTGTTCAAGAGATTGTAAAAGAGACTGGGCATTGGAGAGAGAATCACTGATAAGAGCGATGTCGTCAGCAAAGTCAGTGTCTGTCAAGTATTCAGCTGGGTGTCTGGAACTTCTTCTTGGTTTTATTTCAAAGCCCTTGCCAGAGATGATATCAACTGACATATGTAGCACATAGTCAACGACAATGATGAAAAGAAATGGGGCGAGTGTGTCTCCCTGCAGTATTCCGGCTTTGATTGAGAAAGATGATGTTTTTCTGTCAGGGGTTAAGATGATTGAAGACATATCTGTGTAGAGGACCTTGATGGCAGAGATGATTTTGTCTGGTATCCCATAGAGCTTAAGGATTTCAAACATCTTGTACCTATCTACAGAGTCGAACGCTTTAGAAAAGTCTACAAACACCATTGCAAGATCGCGATTAAATGCTTTTGATTCTTCAATAAGTTTGCGTAGGCATAGTATCTGGCTCAGCGTTGAGCGCCCATTTCTGAATCCATTTTGGTTCTTTCGGAGCAAAGGCACTACTAGCAATTGAATAAAAGAAATGAAACCATCGGCAGCCATGCCATAGTTCTGGTGATAATCGTTATAACCTGCTAAACTTATCAGCAGACGAAATATCATCATCTGGCAACAAAAACAATTACCATTGGTTCTTATCTGAAAGGAAATTTAACCACTGACTTTGAAACAGCACCAACACTACTGTCTCTTCTCTCACTCAACTACAACAGTTTCTGATTTTCATAATGGAGTTAACTTTCTACACGCTCACAATTAATCTCTGTCTCTCTCTCCTTCCATCCCTCTCAAAGTGTTAGTAAGTAGGGGAGCAGACAAATCACAAATCCCTTCAGGTAGATGACCCTGCTCAATCTCTAGGAAAGGCATAGGTGGTAGAAACCCCATAAGATGTATCCGGTGCAAGTTATGGACACATAAGAGGCGCAGCAATATCAGAGGATGGTTACTTGGAAAAATAGCTCTTATTGTGTGGACAGTGCACAGGTACGATAAACATCAAAACTATACAGAAAATAGACTCCATCAACTGCCAGGGGTATAAGCTGAAAGTAGTAGATAGATTCTGTTACCTAGGTGACCAAGTTAGCAGCAGAGGTGGATGCTCTGAGAGTTATGGCTGCCAGAATAAGAATAGGCTGGGCAAAGTTCAGAGAACACCTAAATCTGCTAGCAACAAAGGGCCTCTCCTCTCAGAGTAAAAGGCATATTGTTTGATGCCTGTGTGTGAACAGCTAAGCTACATGGCAGTGAAACATGGGCTGTGACAGCCGAGGACATGTGTAGAGTTGAAATAAATGAAGCTTGTATGCTTTGCTGGATGTGCAATGTCAGTGTGCATGGATGACAGAGTGTAAGCATCCTGAGAGAAAAGTTGTGCATAAGAGGCATCAGATGAGGTGTGCAAGAGAGACATCTGTGCTGGTATGGTCATGTGATGCATATGGACGAGGACAGCTGTATAAATAAGTGCCAATCTCTAACTGTGGAGGGAACATGTGGTAGAGGTAGATCCAGGAAGATAGGGGATGAGGTGGTGAAGCATGGTGTTTGAACTTTTGGTCTCACAGTGGCAATGACTAGTGACCGAGACCATTGGTGATATGCTGTGCTTGGGAAGACCCATTAAGGCAGGTGAGATCATAGTCATGGCTGATGCTGGCATCACGTAACTAGCACTCATATTAGTAGCATGTAAAAGCACTTTTCAAGCATTGGGCCTCACAAAGGCAAGGTGGCCAATGACAGTGGCACATAAAAACCACCTTTCACATGTGTTGGGCCTCACAGAGATAACAGCAAATGATCAAGACTTTCGGCATTATGCTGTGCTTGAGAAGAAGATCCATCAAGCCAAGTGAAATTGTAGTCATAATCCAAAACCTTCAGGCCCAAATAGAGATACGTCCAGCAGTGAAATGCCATATCCAATCTTTACCATTTTTTTTTTTTTACTGATTCTACTATCATTAATTAAACCACATGGAAATCTTTTTTTTTTACTTTTTTTGATGAGAAACATTAATTTACATAGCATTATTTTTATAGGAAGCTGACAGAATCATTACAACATTGGCCAAAATGCTTAGCAGTATTTCTTCCAGCTCTTTATGTCATGAATCCAATTCCTTCCAAAGTCAACTTCCTCTTTCATTCTTTTGGGGTTGATTAAATAAAGTATCAGGCAAGGACTGGAGGCGATGCAATTGACTTACCCCTTCCCCTCAAAACTGCTAGACTTGTTTCAAAATTTGAAACCATTATAACAAGTTGAAAATAGTTAACAATTTTAACATTGATTAGGTTTCATTAGGAAGAGAATGCAGCTGAAAACCACTTGCCACAATAATTCAAATATATCACCATTGTGATCAGCACGTCTGTGTCCACTTTTTCCATGCTAGCATGGGGTAGGCAAAACTTCTTGAGGCAGTATTCTACCACTAGACACTCTACTGATTCCAGTGAGGTACTGTATTCCATATTTTTATATGATTGACTTGCCAAGTTACCAGACATTTTGTTTATGCTAAAAATAATGACTGTCACAATTGGCACAACTGCTCAAACGGCTCCATTTTCCTCTGTAAACATGCAGAGGTAAACAGACGCATACATACACACACACACACACGTGTGTGTGTGTGTGTGTGTGTATGTGTATCCCTGTATGGAGGGATTGTATATTCAATTTACTCAATGAGTTTCCATGCAGTTACTATTTCCCAAATTCTCCTCATAGGGCATTGGTCAACTCAGAGCTGTAGAAGACAAAAAAGCCATGCAATGAGGTCAAGCCTAAAACCTCGTGGTTGCAAAGAAACATTAATCACATGGCCATGTCTTCACATTTTAACTTTGAAGAGCCAATCCAAATCATGTTGGTTTCAAAAATTCATGTAGCAATTATATTCAGTCTTTTCATTTCATTTCATTTCTTTATTCATCATCCTTGCTTACATCATTCATTCATTGGCCATCATTCGGATGTAGGTTTTATAGCATAACTACACATTCCTGCCCCACCACAGCTCTAAACGTTTCTAACAGAAAAAACACTGAATGGAATAATTCCCTGTTTGAACTTTTTTAAATATATATATGTGTGTGTGTGTGAGGACACTGAGAATAAACCTACCATCATTTTGTGTTTATTTTTCTCTCCGTTTTGACAGGGATCGAAAGTGGTGACATTGCACTGAAAACGGTGTCTTCGGTGCTATTAGAGTCAGTAAAACAGCTATGAAAATGGAGAAAGGTAGAACACGACCGTAATTTCCATTCACCACATATATTTCTTTACTACCCACAAGGGGCTAAACATAGAGGGGACAAACAAGGATAGACAAAGGGATTACACTTTATTTATCGACCCCGAGAGGATGAAAGTCAAAGTCGACCTCAGAACGTAACGACAGACGAAATATTCACCACTTACCTTATATCGTGGCTAATTAAGTGATGCCAGAAGAGATGGACGATGGGAAGGATAAGTTTTAGTCCGACGTAAACGGAATTTAATCAATTTAATTTAATTAATAAAATGAGAAAAGTTAGATTTAAGTCTTTATTTTCATACGTGTTAATGGATGGGTGAGTAGAAACGTTGGGGGGGGGGGCGAGCTCAATCTCCAGCCCGATTACTATTTTTTCATGATTGAGCCAGGTATTGGACTCGTCCATCATTCCAGGGAGAAACACTAGAAGTAGTCGATACCTAGAGGACCAAATCAGTAGCGGGGGTGGGTGCGCTGAAAGTGTAGCTGCTAGAATAAGAAGAGCTTGGGCCAAGTTCAGAGAGCTCCTACCTCTGTTGGCGACAAAGGGCCTATCGTTCAGAGTAAAAGGTAGACTGTATGACGCTTGTGTACGAACAGCCGTGCTACATGGCAGTGAAACATGGGCTGTGACTGCTAATGACATGCGTAAGGTCGCAAGGAATGAAGCCAGTATGCTCTGATGGATGTGTAATGTCAGTGTGCATACTCGATTGAGTGTAAGTACCTTGAGAGAAAAGTTGGATCTAAGAAGCATCAGATGTGGTGTGCAAGAGAGACGACTGCGCTGGAATGGTCATGTGGCGAGAATGGATGAGGACGGCTGTGTGAAAAAGTTCCACACCCTTGCGGTTGAGGGAACCTGTGGAAGAGGTAGACCCAGGAAGACCTGGGATGAAGTGGTGAAGCACGACCTTCGAACTTTAGGCCTCACCAAGGAAATGACTAGTGACCGAGACTTTTGGAAATATGCTGTGCTTGAGAAGACTCGACAAGCCAAATGAAACCATAATCTCATGGCCTATGCCAGGGGCGTAACCAGCCCACTTATGGTCACTAAAACTCTGCTTGCGAAGATCTGTTGAGGCAAGTGAAATCAAATCAATCAAAATCAAAATCAAATTCGATGACTGGCGTCCATTGGCAGGGTGCAAAGAGCACCATATGAGTGTCATCATTGACAGAGCGGCTACCGGCTTCCGTGCCAGTGGCATTTAAAGGGCACCATTCGAGCGTGATCATTACCAGCACTTGTGCCCGTGCTAGTAGGGTGCTAAGAGCACCATCCGAGTGTGATCATTGCCAGAGCAGCCAACTGGCTTCCATGCCAGTGGCACGTAAAAGGGCACCATTCGAGCGTGATCTTTACCAATGTCACCTTACTGGCACCTGTGCTGGTGGCATGTGTAAAAGGATTCGAGCGAGGTCGTTGCCAGTACCGTCTGACTGGCCCCCGTGTCGGTGGTACGTAAAAAGCACCCGCTACACTCTCGGAGTGGTTGGCGTTAGGAAGGGCATCCAGCTGTAGAAATTCTGCCAAATCAAGATTGGAGACTGGTGCAACCATCTGGTTCGCCAGCCCTCAGTCAAAAATCGTCCAACCCATGCTAGCATGGAAAGCGAACGTTAAACGATGATGATGATGATGATGTGTGTATGTTCTTGATAATCGTTTAGAACAAGTAGTTATACACCAATTACACTACTTTTTCCGGCCCGGGTCAAACAGTATAGTTTAAAGGCCATGGACTGAAGATGTGAATTTTAAGAGGCCTCTCCCCCCCTTTCGCGAGCGCGCATTTTCTTGTCATATTCGTTTAAAGCAAGTTGTTTTACACCTTATACACTGTTTTATTTTTTGTTTCTATGACCGGGTCAAACGCTTTAGTTTGACCTTAAGCCAATGGACCATTAGCTGGTATTTTTAGCATAACGAGTTTCCTGGTGACAGCTTCATTGCCTGCGGCTACAGTCGAAATCTACGGATGCACAAACGCACAGAACGAAGAAAATAAAACAAACACTGACGACTTGTTCCGAAACACCCCCGAGTGGGGAACGGTTCACAAAAGTAATCCCCAATTATTTCCCCCCAAAATTTCCTATGTTCTCCGAAGCTACATAGTCCGAGGTATATTTATAGAAAATTTCATTAAAAAATATCTATTTTCTTGATAGTTAAGATGAATTGAAGTGGACGCCGGTGAATTTTCCGAATTACCCGGCTCCAGCCCCTCCTAAAACACCCCCCCCCCCATAAGTTTTGTATATTCGGAATCTACATGATATAACACATACTCGTAGAAAATTTCATTAAAACATATCCAATTTTCTGAAAGTTATGATCATCCAAAGTCGGGGAGGTGGGGCAGGAATGTGTAGTTATGCCGATTAAATTATTATGTACATCATAATCTGACAATGAAGTTTTTGCATTTTTTTACAGCCGGTGTGTTTGTGTAACACTACTTTTATATGTTTCCTATTTGGAAATAGATAATAGATATATTTTACTTTCGAAGAAGGAATCTATAATGCCAACACTACAAGGTCTGAACAAGGGAAGATAATAAACGAATGATTCTTTTTCTATTGTCTCCCTTTGTTCGACATAACGTAGCATCTTTTGGTAGAATCTATGGCAGTGTTCATGAGTTATTTCATCGAACTTTTCAGATATCAATTGGTGGGCTCTACTGGACGAGTTAGATAAGATAGAAATGTATTCCCTTACGGCTGATGTAGTTTAACTCTTTTGCTTTTCAAGGCTTGAGCACCAATTAAAAAATTCAAATTTGATGGCAAAGAGTCCAAATTAGATCGAAAACATCTATATATATATGTATGTATATATCTATGTGTCTGTGTTTGTTCCGTACCGCCAGTTGACAACCAGTGTTGGTGTGTTTACATTCCCCATAACTTTGAGGTTTGGTGCAATAGAATAAGTACCAGACCTTAAAAAAAATTGTTCGACTAAAACCCTTCTTCAAGGCTGTGCCCCAGCATAGCTGCAGTCAAATGACTAAAGTAAAAGATAAAAGATATATATATAGGAATTGAAACTCATTTCTGGTGCAGTTTTGCCTTCAGAGTGTTGAGTGAAGTATGAGGGATGCGTCCAGATATCCTCCTTCAGCACTCAATGCATCAATGTCCAGCTTGTTTTTGCTCTGACAGCCAGTTTTCTGATAAAACAATGAGGACTTCATTGTATCATTTCTCTGGTATTTTTGATCAACTGAGGGATCGACACATTTCTTTTTTGGCCATGTCCAGGTTTATCAACAATCGAACCAGTCTCTTAAAATTTCTTGACAATTTTTCAGACTATTGTTGAGTTAATTTTAAGCTTTTTTTCACCTCCTTTGTAGAGGGTTATGATTGTATTTCAGTCTATAGCCATTATCTAATTCATAAATCTGAATTTATTAAGTCTGAAAGAAGAAGCAGACACGCTAAACTTTTATAATGATGTATGAATTTTATATCTTATCATGTTTATTGATAGTTGTTAAATCCTGAAACTTTGGTAGCCTTAATTTTGATGCACGTTTAACGTCCGTTTTCTATGCTAGCATGGGTTGGACGGTTTGACCAGTGTCTGGGAAGTCAGGAGGCTGCACCAGGCCCCAATCTGATCTGGCAGTGTTTCTACAGCTGGATGCCCTTCCTGACACCAACCACTCCATGAGTGTAGTGGGTGCTTTTTACGTGCCACCGGCACAGGAACTAAATGAAGCTGGTAAACGTCCACGATCGGTTGGTGCTCTTACGTGTCACCGACACGGACGCCAATCAGGCGGTACTGGCAACTACCACGTTCGGATGGTGCTTTTAATGTGTCACCGGCACGGGTATCTTATGTACAATTTCCATTTGATTTTCATTTTGATGTTGGTGTTAACGTACCTGATTCAATAGGTCTCCTCAAGAACAGCGGGTCACTCTACGATCCAAGATTAGCACAGCAGGCCATCCTGCGAGCCATGGACTCACTTCATTTGTCGGGTCTTCAAAGTCACAGCATATCTCCAGAGGTCTCAGTCTTTCGTCATAGCCTCTGTGAGGCTCAATGTACGAAGGTCATGCTTGACCACCTCGTCCCATGTCTTCCTGGGTCTACTTCTAACCCGGATTCCTTCAACAGTTTGGGAGTGGCACTTCTTCACACATCTCTCCTCATCCATCCGTTGTACATGACCATACCAACGCAAACGTCTCTCCTGCACACTACATCCGATGCTTCTTATGCCCGACATTTCTCTCAGGGCGCTTACACTCTGTTGTGCATGGACACTGACATTGCACATCCAGCGGATCATGCTAGCTTGATTTCTTTCAAGCCTACGCATGTCCTCTGCAGTCACAGCCCATGTTTCACTACCGTGAAGCATGGCAGTTCGCACACATGCATCATACAATCTACCTTTCACTCTGAGCGAGAGACCCTTTGTCACCAGTAGGGGATGAAGCTTCCTAAACTTTGCCCAGGCTATTCTTATTCTAGTGGTGACACTCTCTGAGCATCCACCTCCACTACTAACTTGGTCACCTAGGTAGCAGAAACTATCAACTACTTCTAGTTTCTCCCCAAGGAGTGTAATGGAATCTGTTCTCAGAGAATCAATGGTGTCTATTGCCCCGGTGCATCTGCTGCACATGAAAGCTATTTTCTCGGTTAATTTTCCTTTGATATTGCTGCACCTCTTATGTGTCCATAGCTTACACTGGGTACATCTTATGGAGTTTCTACCTACACCTTTTCTACAGATCGAGCAGGGCCACCTACCTGAAAAGGTGTGTGGTGAGTTTGCCTTCCTACTTACTAGAACTTTGGTCTTTGCTACATTGACTCTAAGGCCTTTTGATTCTAAACCTTGCTTCCACACACGAAATTTCTTCTCTAGTTCCAGTAGTGATTCTGCTACGAGGGCTAGGTCATCAGCATAGAGGATCTCCCAGGGGCAACCCGTCTTAAATTCCTCTGTTATTGCCTGGAGGACTATGATGAATAGAAGGGGGATGAGGGCTGAGCCTTGCTGGACGCCAACTTCTACTCGGAATTCTTTACTGTACTCATTGCCTATCCTAACCTTACTAACAGCCTCTCTGTAAAGGGCCTGTACAGCCCTTATTAACCATTCGTCAATCTCCAGTTTCCACATCGCCCACAGATAAGGGATCGGGGGACCCTATCAAAGGCTCTCTCAAAGTCCACAAAAGCTAAGTATAGGGGTTTATCTTTGGCTAGGTATTTCTCCTGCAGTTGTCGAACCATGAATATGGCATCAGTGGTGCTTCTGCCAGGCACAAAACCAAACTGCTTCTCATCTAGGCTAACTCTCTCCCTAATTAGTTGGGCTATGACCCTCTCCGTGACCTTCATTACCTGATCCAGCAGTTTGATACCCCTGTAATTGTTTCTATCTAGAGCATCACCTTTACCCTGGTAGCAGTTGACTATGGTGCTGCTATGCCAGTCATTGGGTATGACTCCATTATGGACTACTTGGTTTACAATGCGGGTGACTAGGCCGTAGCCCACACTACCAGATGTTTTAAGCATCTCAGCAGTGATTCCTGATGGACCGGGGGCTTTTCCTGGTTTCATACCCTTAATTGCCTTAACTACTAGGGATTTATCTATACGGATAGCTGGTCCCTCTCCTCCTCCCATTCATTCTCCACATTCAGCAGATTTTTATAGTGGCTTCTCCAAGCCTCTTTCTTTTCAGAATCACTAAAAGCAAGTGCCTCATCATCCATTCGAATACATTTCTCTCCTATGACATCACAATTTTCTCTCACACACTGTCTTGCAATCCGAAATACCTCAGTTCTTTGGTCCTCACGTCTCTGGTCATTGGCAAACTTCTTCTTTTCCGCTTCGCTCTTGGCTATGTATACCTGCCGCCCAGCCTCCCTTTTCGCTACCTGGTACTGTTCCCTGCTACCCCCATCCTTCCAGGCTTTCCAGGCCTGTTTCTTTGCCCGAACGGCCTTGTCTACCGTACTATTCCACCACCATATAACTCTAGGTCTGGAAGGGACTTTGCACCAGCCACAGACCAAGTCTGTGGCTGGAGCAAAGCTGTCCTGTAGGAATTTCCAGCTACCTTTTATGTCCGATGTCTGTAGCTCCTCCTCCTTCTCCTTAAATTTCTTGATGAGGATGTCCCTAAATCTCTGACCATGTGAAGGGTTCTTTAGCTTCCAAATCCTTCTTTTTTGGATTGGTTTGCTTCTTGGTATCCTTCTGGCCTCGAGGCTAAAGTCACAAATGACTAGTCTATGCTGGGGGGTACATTCTTCACCCAGGAGGGTCTTTGTATTTAAGAGCAACCCTGAGTCCCGCTGTCTAGTGAGGATGAAATCAATCTGGCTAGCAGAGTCCCCTGAATGATAGGTTATCAGGTGGCTGTCTGGCTTCCTGAAGTTAGTGTTGCAGATTAGAAGGTTACATGCATCACAGAATTCCAGTAGCCTAGTTCCCTTATCTTTCGGGTGCCAATACCATGGCCACTGTGTACCCCAGTGAAGATATCTGCTTCCTGTCCGACATGCCCATTAAAGTCTCCATCCACAAAGATGAGGTCATTGCCACTCGTCTTCGAGGTAGCCTGTAGAAGGGTGTCATAAAAGTGGTCCTTTGTGTGTGTGTATATATATATATATATATATGTACATACATATAATAATACATAAAACGATATATACATATTGGCACATATTTGTTGGATGGCCTGGGACTATTCATGAGTTCCCTTGCCCTTTGACAGGTTTTATTTTTCATCCCACAGGGTGTCCAACAATCACCCTCCTCACCAAACAAGCCTGGTGGGGTTGCCAGTTTAGTTAACCAGGTGATACACGAAGGAGTCATACCCAATGACTGGTGTAGCAGCATACTAGTCAACTGCTACAAAGGTAAGGGTGACGCTTTAGATACAAATAATTACAGAGGTATCAAACTGTTGGATCAGGTAATGAAGGTTACGGAGAGGGTCAGAGCCCAACTGATTAGGGAGAGAGTCAGCTTGGATGAGATGCAGTTTGGTTTCGTGCCAGGAAAAAGCACCACTGATGCCATATTTCTGGTAAGGCAGCTGCAGGAGAAATACCTAGCCAAGGATAAGCCCCTGTACCTGGCTTTCGTTGACATGGAGAAAGTCTTTGACAGGGTCCCCCGATCCCTTATCTGGTGGTCAATGAGGAAACTAGGGATAGATGAATGGTTAGTGAGAGCTGTGCAAGCCATGTACAGAGACGCTGTAAGTAAGGTGAGGGTTAGCAACGAGTACACTAAAGAATTCAAAGTAGAGGTAGGGGTCCACCAAGGTTTAGTCCTCATCCCCCTCCTATTTATCATAGTCCTCCAGGCAATAATGGAGGAATTCAAGACAGGATGCCCCTGGGAGCTCCTATACGCTGACGACCTTGCTCTAATTGCTGAGTCACTATCAGAACTAGAGGCAAAGTTTCAAGTGTGGAGACAAGGATTAGAATCGAAGGGCCTTAAAAATCAATCTAGCTAAAACCAAAGTCTTAATATGTAGGAAGGCAGGCAAATCATAAACGCCGTCAGGTAGATGGCCCTGCTCGATCTGTAGAAAAGGCGTAGGTAGAAACTCTATAAGATGCACCAAGTGTAAGCAATGGACACATAAGAGGTGCAGCAATGTCAAAGGAAGGTTAACTAGGAAAATAGTTTTTGTATGTGGCAGATGCTCAGGAGCAATAAACACTGAAAATGCTCAGAGACCAACTTCCGCTACATTCAGGGAGAAAAACTAGAAGTAGTTGATAGCTTCCGTTACCTAGGTGACCAAGTCAGGTGGGTGTGCTGAAAGTGTAACTGCTAGAGTAAGAATAGCCTGGGCAAAGTTCAGAGAGCTCTTACCTCTGCTGGTGACAAAAGGCCTCTTGCACAGAGTAAAAGGCAGACTGTATGACGCATGTGTACGCACGGCCATGCTACATGGCAGTGAAACATGGACCGTGACTGCTGAGGATATGTGTAAGCTTGCAAGAAATGAAGCCAGTATGCTCCGATGGATGTGTAATGTCAGTGTTCATACTCGACAGAGTGTAAGTACCTTGAGAGAAAAGTTGGACCTAAGAAGCATCAGTCGTGGTGTGCAAGAGAGACGTTTGCGCTGGTATGGTCATGTAGCGAGAATGGATGAAGATAGTTGTGTGAAAAAGTGCCACACCCTGGCGGTTGAGGGAACCTGTGGAAGAGGTAGACCCAGGAAAACCTGGGACGAGGTTGTGAAGAACGACCTTCGAACTTTAGGTCTCACCGAGGAAATGACTAGAGACCGAGACCTTTGGAAGTATGCTGTGCGTGGAAAGACCCGGCTGGACAAGTGAGACCATAACCTGTGGCCTCTACCTGGGACGCAGCCAGCCCACTTATGCATACCTTTCCTTCTTGTGACACAAACTCTAGTTGCGAAGACCTGTTGAGGCAAGTGAAAATGAAAATCAAAATCAAAATCTTTCAACATCAATGGAAATTGTAGCTGAGATACCAGTGCCGGTGGCACGTAAGAGAACCGTCCGAACGTGGCTGTTGCCAGCGCCGCCCCAACTGGCCTCTGTGCCGGTGGCACGAAAAAACATCATCTGATCGTGGCCGTTTGCCAGCCTCGTCTGGCACCTGTGCAGGTGGCACATAAAAAGCACCCACTACATTCTCGGAGTGGTTGGCATTAGGAAGGGCATCCAACTGTAGAAACACTGCCAGATCAGACTGGGCCTGGCGCAGCCTCCTGGCTTCCCAGACCCCAGTTGAACCGTCCAACCCATGCTATCATGAAAAACGAACGTTAAACGATGATGATGATGATGATCTATGTGTGTGTTTTTGTGATAACGGTGTCATAGAGACCCACAGGGTGTCAGGTAATGCTGAATAAGTGCTATAGACAGACCATAGTTAAGTTCCAGATTCGGTAATATTGCGAATAAATGGTTCAACGTTGGTTCTATGTCAGCATGTGTATATAAGAATTTTTTGCACAATAAAATAAAAAACCCAAGGCTGTATAGATATTAGAGCATTTATAGATAGAAGGTCTTACAGCTGTTTCTAGGATATTAATTAATAATATCCCTTCATTGGAGACGGTGTGTTTTGCCAAATGGCTAAGTTATGGGGGCATAAACACAGGGGACATATCGCCAATGAAGGGATATTATTAATTAATATCCTAGAAACAGCTGTAAGACCTTCTATCTATAAATGCTTTAATATCTATACAGCCTTGGGTTTTTTTATCTTATTACGCAAATAATTCTTATATATATATATATGTGTGTGTGTGTATATGTGTATATATATATGTATATATTATATATGTCTATATATATATATAGGTATGTGTGTATGTGTGTGTCTGTCTGTCCCTCCACCATCTTTAGACAGTCGATGCTGCTGTGTTAACGTCCCCGTAACTTAGCTGTTTGGCAAAACACTCCGATAGAGTATGTACTAGGCTTACAAAGAATAAATCCTGGGGTTGATTTCTTTGACTAAAGGTGGTGCTCCAGCAGGGCTGCAGTCACATGACCAAAACAGGTAAGGCAATAAAAAACTATGCCACTTTAATCCTGATCTCAGCTAGTTGTTATAGAAGTTCTCTCAGCTTTATAAACAACTTAGGTAAATATTTATCCCCTCATTCATGATACTTTGCTTCATTGTAATTTACTTTTCAACCTCTATTTATTTACTCATTACTACCCTAACTCGATTCACATATTATCCATTACCCACTAAAACAATCTAGAACCCCCTAACCCAGGCATATACCAATATTAGCAGTAAAATAATACTCAGTCTGCTGTAATGATTCAAAAATACAACACATAAAAAAACCTAATGGTATATCTGTCTTCTACCCCTCTGAAGAGATTTTGCCCAAAATAATGATTTTAATAATCGCTATTTAATCTTTTAGGCTTAATTGAAACAACTGTAAGGGACTATGCTTGATTTTTGCAGATAATAAATTTTTATTAAATGCTATATCTCCATTTTCTTAATTTCTTTTGAATGCTTATATATATATATATAATTTACAAATAAGAGCAAAAGAAAAATTCTAATGCCAAATATGCCAAAAAAAAAATTGTCAATAACCATTATAAGTTATGCGTCTCGAAATAAACTGATAGAAATCTCTAAAAAATTTGTTATTACCGTATTGGTCCAATTTCGGGGTTAATTCATAAGAAATTTTCCCCTCTTCAGTGGCAAACACGCAAGATATAAGTGAAATACTTACTCATACCCATGGAAAAAGCAAGCACTAAGTCCTGAGCAGAACTAAGTACCCCAAATATATCCAATTCAATTTATAACTAATGTTTGCTGTGTTTGCCGCTGAAGAGGGGAAAATTTCTTATGAATTAACCCTGAAATTGGACCAATACGGTAATAACAAATTTTTTAGAGATTTCTATCGGTTTGTTTTGAGATGCATAAATTATAATGGTTATCGACAATTTTTGGTTTCGGTATATTTGGCATTAGAATTTTTCTTTTGCCCTTTTCTTGTAAATTATGTATAAATTTAACCTTTAAAGGTATTTTTTGATATGCTGGCCATTCATAAAATTTTTTTCCCGAAAAAAAATTTTTTTATCCTACATTAGTTATAAATTGAATTGTGTTCATTTCCGGGTTCTGTCACTCTGTGAAAATTTCTAGTTCGAATCACACGTGTCTCGAGATGTGCCAAAGATTTTTCTATTTTTCTATCTTGGATATATTTGGGGTACTTAAGTCTGCTCAGGAGAGTGCTTACTTTTTCCATGGGTATGAGTAAGTATTTCACTTATATCTCGCGTGTTTGCCGCTGAAGAGGGGAAAATTTCTTATGAATTAACCCCGAAATTGGACCAATACGGTAATAACGAATTTTTTAGAGATTTCTATTGGTTTGTTTCGAGACGCATAAATTATAATGGTTGGGCACGTAACAAACACCATCCGATCGTGGCCGTTCGCCAGCCTCATCTGGCACCTGTGTCGGTGGCACATAAAAACACCATCCGAAGACCCGGCAAGACTAGTCAGGCCATAACCCGTGGCCCCTACCTGGGACGTAGTCAGTCCACCTGTGCATACCTTCCTTCTTGTGACACTTGTGAAGACCTGTTGAGACAAGTGAAAATCAAAACAAATCAAAATAGATGAACATCAATGGAATTTGTATCTTTGTGGTACCAGTGCCGGTGGCACACAAGAAAATCATCCGAACGTGGCCGTAGCCAGTACCGCATAGACTGGCCTCCGTGCTTTGGGGACGTAACAAACACCATCCGATCGTGGCCGTCCGCCAGCCTCATCTGGCACCTGTGTCGGTGGCACATAAAAACACCATCCGAGCATGGCCGTCTGCCAGCCTCGTCTGGCACCTGTGTCGGTGGCACATAAAAACACCATCTGAGCGTGGCCGTTCGCCAGCCTCGTCTGGCACCTGTGTCGGTGGCACATAAAATCACCCACTACACTCTCGGAGTGGTTGGCGTTAGGAAGGGCATCCAGCTGTAGAAACACTGCCGGATCTGACGGGCCTGGTGCAGCCTTCGGGCTCCCCAGACCCCAGTTGAACCGTCCAACCCATGCTAGCATGGAAAACGGACGCTAAATGATGATAATGATGATGATGATTGACAATTTTTTGTTTCGGCATATTTGGCATTAGAATTTTTCTTACTCCCTGCTTGAGTATACACCTTTGGTAGTAACACTTGGGCTTTGTTGCAGTAGAGAGGTGGCATTAGACAGTAAGTGTACGACTGTGATATTAAGAAAAATGTCAATGACATTTTGTGGGAGGCTAGGAGTGTTGTCTAAAATAGAAATTTGCTCTCATAACAGTAGTTTTTTGACTGCTGGAAGAAAGTGATTGAAAAACCAATCTTCAAAATTTATGACTCTCACCCAAACATTGGTGTTTGACATCCATATAACATGTTTTGGGATATTCCTAGTGCTTTTGGATATCTTGTAAATTATGTATAAATTTAACCTTTAAAGGTATTTTTTGATATGCTGGCCATTGATAAAATTTTTTTCCCGAAAAAAAATTTTTATCCTACATTAGTTATATATATATATATATACATAAAACAACATCAAGTTTGGTAAAGAAAAGGTTATCACATATCTACCTTGTGATTACAGACAGAGAGACAAAGAATTTTATATATATATATAGATTAAGCACATGTATTAAATGTTAATTTAAGGGTTAATATGTAACTGTAAATACCTTACAATTTTGCAACTACTATGATAAATAGTAACTGGTAACTGAATGGTAAATGTGTAAAATGAGATGATGTTAGTGTTATCACATTAGAATTAAAAGTGAAACAATATTAAAAAGTGAAAAAATAAAAATGAAACAATATTATATCACATTAAAATATAGATGTTATTTTTTCACTTTTGACACGTAATACTGAACCAGTCTAAGAGATTGCTCTGGGCCCACATTAGGCAAGGAGTTGAACATTTTTTTTAGCCTATGACACTCCATGGACCCTGAGTAATACATGTGTAAAATTTGAATAAAATCAGTTGGGTAGTTCTTGAGTTTTAGTCATGTACACATACAGACAGACACACATTCTCAGTTTTATATATAGAGAGATTGCCAGTGTTTGTTCTCAGAGGCTAGAATGGAGGCATCTATTTCCTTAGTGGTGTTGCCACATCTGGTCAGGTACTTGCAGAAGGAGGACATGTTGGTGGTGAGATGCTCCTTAATTCAGACATGGAGCGGTTGTGTTGTGCTACCAATGTAGTGGTTGTCACAGTTGGAGCATCATATTCAGTATACTTCGCACATATGTAAGCACACGTTAGAGTTGCGAATGGGACAGTTTGTTAGTGTGCAGGGCTGTTGTACTGCACATGACCACTTCCTTAAAAGGTGTTTGCATAGGGACGGTCCTGAATGGGCCAACCAAATGTTGAGTCCTTCCCTGCAGATAGCCTTGTAGACGGCCAAGATGGTCTTCTCATTGCAGTGAGGAATCTTCAGGAAACAAACTTTAGAGAGATTCCTGTGATATTTAGCTGGCCTATATTTTTGTATGAAGTTAGAAATGGATGTAGGATATCAGTTGGCCCCAAGTGTCTTTAGGAACTGGGTAACATAAGCATCCCAGCTGGTGTGGTCACTGCATCTTTTGCATATCTGGGTGATCTTGTTATGTGCATAATTCATCTTGGCCTTGATAGAGAGAGCCAATTTACAGTAGACGAAGAGGTCCTAGCAAGCGGATTTTCTGTAGAGTACTGTGTCAATTTTCCCCTCATCCGTGATGTTTAGCCAAAAGTCGAGCGAGAAGAGAAAACCATCACTGTTAGGGTGTTCAATGGTGAAGCTAATATGTTAGTCCATTTTATTGAACTTCTCCAGTTTAGTGGAGACATCTTTTTGGGATGGGGCGAGCACGAGAATGTTGTCCACAAACCTGGTGAAAAAAGGTATATGCATGGCAGGTGCTGAGTGCCCTATGCTCCAGCCAGTCTAAATAGGCAATAGTGAGCAGGCCCGAGAGGCAGGACCCCATTGACAGGCCTGAACCCTTTTTGTAGGTGTTGTCCAAGAAATTGAAGTGTGTTGGTGACTATAACTGATAGTAGCTGGTGAATGTCAGAGGAGGTAAGTCTGAAGCAGTTTAGGCCCAAGGAGGCAACACATTCTGTGATTGGGTCAATTGTGAGAACCGAGGTGTATAGGGAGACCAGGTCTAAACTGAAAGTATACCTGTTGTGTCTGAGCATGTCGGGTTTGAGACAAAGCAGTTGTTAGATGACCTCGTCTGAGCTGTTGACATAACCTGGGAAAGTTGACAGTAGGGGTTTCAGGATAGGAGCCATGAGATTTTGTAGAATGGTCTCTCTATGCCAGAGACAATGGGTCTGATGTGGAGGTCAGGTCCATGTTTATGCATCTCAATAAGATGGTAAAATGTAGGCATTCTATTGTTGCGCATGGTGAAGTTCCTTTTTATCCTTGCTGGGAATTTACGCTGATTACAGATGTTGATCAGGTCTTCTAGTGTGGTTGCAGTGACCCCAGTGATTCTGGTGTAGATATTGTTAAGGTGCTGGAATGCTAAATTGTCATATGTGTGTGGTATAATGAGATAAAATTCTCTGTCTTTGTCAGAGGGGAGACATAGACTAGGTTTTCCAACCAGTTTTTTTAAGTGATGATTTGTGTCTTGGAGAGGTTGGGTGGGAAGGGGTTGGCGTGTTTGTCCAGGACTGTTAAGATGGACTGTTTCAACCTAGAGAGTTTGCTGTCCAAAATGTGGTTGGTAGGTGAACCATGTATAATTTCATATCTATAAGATTTTACTTTGTCTTTCCAGTCATGATTTATGAGATTCTGTCTCTGTAAGAAACTTTAATGACAAATAACAATGAATAGGTCTTTCTTCAAAGTGTATTTATGGATTACAAGACTAGAATTCAAAGAGTGATTGTTAATATATGTCACAATAATAATCTTTGTCTCCAGTCTGTATTCAACACTGGATTAAAAATGTAAACTTCATACTGAATGATTCCTCACATATTATCTCACTCTGATATAGTTCTATGTCCAGTCTAAATTCATTTAACAAGGTGCAGGCATGACTGCATAGTTGAGAAGTTTACTTCAAAACCACATGATTTTAGATTCAGTCCCACTGCAGGGCATCTTAGGCAAGTGTTTTTTTTGCTACAGCCACATGATGACTAAAGCCTTGAGTGGATTTGGTAGATGGAAACTATCACACGTGTGTGATAGTTTCTACTCCTATCTTGACATCACATGATGATTATAAACAACCATCAGAGTCACACAAATGGAGTTGTTTCCAGTCAATGGGAAATGTTACTTTGCTTGGAAACAGGTGAGGGCTGGTGACAGGAAGAGTATCTGGCCACAGAAAATATGCCTCAATGAATTCCATCTGATACATGCAAACATAGCAAAGTGTACATTATGATGATGATGATGATGATGACATTTGTAATTTACAGAAAAGGCTTTCCAAAATATTTTAGTGGAAGGGTTATTTTTAAATGAGAGTACATTGAGAAAAATGATAATTCCAATTTCCATCATATTTCACCATGATAAATGTTCTCCAATGAGTGTATGTTGGTGGACTACAAGTTTAGATTTGTAAGCAAAGTATTTCTCACATTTCACAGTTGAAAGGATTCTTTCTAGTGTGGATTCGTTTGTGTGCCTTCAAGTGACTGTTGGTCTTAAAAGATTTCCCACATATATCACAATGATAAGGTTTCTCTCCTGTGTGGATTCGTTTGTGTTTTGTTAAATCACTATTATTAACAAAAGATTTCCCACACACTTCACAGCGATATGGTTTTTCTCCAGTGTGACTACGTATGTGAATGGTCAGTTTAGAATTCTCAACAAAAGACTTCCCACATATCTCACAGTGGAAAGGCTTCTCTCCGGTGTGACTACGGTTGTGAACTACAAGACTGGAATTGACAGAGAATGATTTCCCACACGTTTCACACTGGAATGGTTTTTCTCCTGTGTGACTACGTTTGTGCTTGGTTAAAACAATGTTGGAGACGAAAGACTTGCCACATATTTCACAGTGGAAGGATTTCTCTCCACTGTGTATTAGTTTGTGTCTTGTTAAATTACTGTTAGACACAAAACACTTGCCACACACATCGCAATGACACGGTTTCTCTCCAGTGTGACTACTTCTGTGAATAACAAGCTTTGAATTATTAACGAACGATTTGCCACAGATTTTACAATAACAGAGGTTTTCTCCACTGTGTATCCTTTTGTGACTTGTTAAATGAATATTGGAAACAAAAGATTTCCCACACAATTCACAGCAGAATGGTTTCTCTCCAGTGTGACTACGTATGTGGATAACAAGATTTGAATTATTGGTAAAAGATTTCCCACATATCTGACAGTGATATGGTTTTTCTCCAGAGTGTATCACTTTGTGTCTTGTTAAATCACTGTCAGAAACAAAAGATTTCCCACACGCTTCACAGCGGAATGGTTTCTCTCCTGTGTGACTTCGTATGTGAACAACAAGATGAGAATTTTGAGTGAAGGCTTTCCCACATATCTCACACTGAAATGGCTTTTCTCCGCTGTGGATTCGTTTGTGCTTTGTTAAATTACTGTTTGAGGCAAAAGATTTCCCACAGATTTCACAGTAAATATTTCTGCTTACCGATGTTTTCTTGTTAAGTGTTTCACTTGCTAATGGTTTCTCACCATTGAATGTCTGTGTAATTGCGTCTACATTGTTAAAAACAGTTATGGTAGAAGTGTCCAACTCATTAATGTCCTCCATATTAATTCTTGAAGAATTCTTAAAAACTGAGACATGTCGGTGTCTATTATGGCTCAGTTTCTTGTCTTAAATCCCATGGATTTACATTTGTGGAAAATATACAATGCAGATATATTTTCTACTTACCATTATAATGTTTATTACTGAATGGATCCTCTCCCAGTCAGTATTGTAGACAAAAATGCTTCTGTTTCTACATTAATGAATGTGGATATGGCTAATGTATGCAATGTAGACACAGAATCCATAAATGAATGGCAACAACCTTTCTGGAGGAATCCCTGTTCTTCTACAACAGGTTGTAATAGTTCAGTGCTAGCACAACTGCAAAGTAAGAAAAGACATGACAGTATAAGATTAGATAAGACAGATGTTGGATAAAAAAAATGCACGAGTACATGTATACAGGAGTTCAATATGCATGTTATAAGTATGCGTGCGTGCACACGCACACATACATACATACAGGAATCCCTTGCTTTATGCAAATAATGCATTCCTGAAAATCTGACTGTAACGCAAGATACCATAAAATGGAATTAGTTTGCCTATTGGTTTTCATGTTATCAAGTGAGATTGTGTTCCTAAAGACAATTTTGACAAAAAAGCACAAGAAAACAACAGGAAACAAGCAACACAATCACCTTCAAAGATGAAAAATAACAATTTCTAAACTCACACAGTAGAATATAAGTACATACGTAAAAATCACAAAAACATATCATATGTTAGGGAATTAATAAGAATCATATCATAAGAGTACATCCTTACCCCAAAAGATGTTAACTGCTGTGTGAGGGGTGTAGGTAGATATTATTTACTATCTTTATCACCAACATCAGCTTAAGAGATGAAGAACTTATCCAAAATTGTTTGTTGTTTATAAAACATCATCTCTTTGTACAGCTCAGTGAAGGAATAGAGCTCATTATAAACTCCTCTTCTAATTTTTATGTTATATTCACAATTAGGATCATTATCAGCAGAAACTTGCAGATCTTCCTCTATAAATGCCAATACTTTTAGCAATAATTTTTGTAGTCAATTTTAGAGGTTTAGGAGGAACTTCCATTGTTCCACCTGTATTCTCAGCTTGTTCTTTTTCTAACAGCACCAGCTCCTTATTAGATAAACTTTCACTCTGTGATACTAGCAACTCAATCACATCATCCTCTGACTTCTTCAAATACTAAATCCTTTGCAAGTGTCACAATATCTTTCTGAATTTGATGTAGTTTCTCTGCTTGGGGATACAGTCTGGCCTTATATTTTCCCAAGTACTATTCAAAGTTAAAGGTTTCACTTCATCCCATGAGCTATATTACCCACAGTATCCATTATTTTGAACTTCTTCCCAGAAATCTCTAACTGTAGGTTTACCCTCTCTGTCAATTGCTTTCATAAGTTGTTTGAAAGTGACCAAGGCTCTTAGTCATTCATGCCTTCTAATTTGAATGCCAAATCAGAAGTAGATTAAGCTTTGTGTAACTCTTGAAAGCCCTTGAGTTTTTATTGTGACACACAAGTAGGGGTTTTAATTTCATATCACCAACAGCATTTCCTCCTAAAAGAAGTGTGAGACAATTTTTGGAAACTTTAAATCCTGGTGTTGATTTTTCTTCTTGAGAAATAAAAGTTGTAGCAGGCATGTGCTTTCACAAAAGTGCAGTTTCATCAACATTCTATACTGTTCTAGTGTGTAGCACCCTTCAGCATTCATTTTCATCAAATTGCTTGGGATAATTAGTAGCAGCCTCTATGTCAGTACTCACAGTTTCACCAGTCAGTTTTATGTTGTACAAATTCATGCACTTCTTAAACCATTTAAACCAGCTTTTACAAGCCAAAAAGGAATTTTCCTTAGAAGTTTCACTTTCCTTTTTCTGCAAATATCACAAACTTTTGACCTTTTTTGAATTACCATGTTTACTGGCACAATCAACGCAAGCATGTTTGTGATGACTATATAAATTTGTGGATTTTTTCATGCACCATGCTTCTCCAAGAAAGCTCCTAGTACTGGTGGCCCTAAGTGCCATGCTATTTCTTTGGAGGATACATTGGTGATGATCAAATGCTATGAAAAAAATGAAATGATGGTACTGATAGTGCATGCCGATGGCTTATGTCAGACAATGATATTTACAATTATTCATGATATGGTAAGGGTTTTAACTTACATCCAAGACATTGCTCCAGAGTTGAAGAACACCAAAATTACCAATGAAAGAGGCAAAATCATTGGAGAAATGGAGCAGCTTCTTTCCCTGTGGTTTCAATGGCAACTCATTAGTGTATCCTTATATGCCAGATGATAATTCAAGAGAGAGCACTTTGTTGAAGTATCCTGAAGGCATGACAAAGAATTTGAAGGCCACTTCAGGATGGTTTAGGCAATTCACTTTTCTGAATGTTACAGTCCAAGGCAAAAGTGCATCAGTGGACACAGTAGCAGTGGCTAAGTTTCATGCCACTTCAGTGAAGATTATTGCAGACAATGGCTTTATTCCTCAGCAAATTTTCGATGTAGATGAAACTAACTTTTCTAGAAAAGAATACCAAACTGGGCCTTCATAGCTAAGTTTATACCTAGTTTTAAGGTCTCTAAAGATTATGACTCTCATGTCAGAAGCAACTGCTTGTAAGTTAATGCCTTTCTAAATTTATCATGCCGCAAATCCAAAAGCACTAGGAATATCCCAAAACATGTTATATGGATGTCAAACACCAATGTTTGGGTGAGAGTCATAAATTTTGAAGATTGGTTTTTCAATCGCTTTCTTCCAGCAGTCAAAAAACTACTGTTATGAGAGCAAATTTTTATTTTAGACAACACTCCTAGCCACCCACAAAATGTCATTGACATTTTTCTTAATATCACAGTCGTACACTTACTGTCTAATGCCACCTCTCTACTGCAACAAAGCCCAAGTGTTACTACCAAAGGTGTATACTCAAGCAGGGAGTAGCAGCATCAGAAATGGAGGATGGCACCACACTCTATATAATTTCTGGAAGATATATGATACTTGCAAAGCATGGAAGAATGAAACAGAAATGCCATTTGGAAGAAACTGTACCCTCAATTTGTGAATGATTTTAAGGGTATTAACACTTCTGAAGTAAACAAAGAATTGGTGGAATTGTCAAAAGAATTGAACATGGATTTGGAGGAGGAGAATCTTGACACTTAATTAATGTTGATATGCACCCACTCATAAAAGAAGAGTTGATGGAGCTTCATCAACAGTAATAACAAGATGAGACACAGCAGCTGGGACCAGAACTAAGGCATAAGATGCAGCAAGCTTTTGCATATATGCACTCTGTTAAAATTATAGGGGCTGTTCATGGTGTTTATGTTCCTTATAGAGTTATCCTGGATGACAAGAAGAAAAAAAAAACATTCAAGGCACTCGAGACAAGTTCTTATTGCACTTTGAAAGTCAATGGTCAGAGTTGCAAATGCTTGATGATGAATCAATTCCTTCGACTTGGATGTCAAGGCTTCCCCTCCAGCCTCCACTTCTGGCCAATCAAGCACTCTGATGTCACCAATCAGGTAAATGTATTTATTTTCCTTTTATTTTTGGTTCTTTTCCCACCCAAAATATGGTCATAATTTGGCATGCACTTGAAAGACAATCCAGAGAGGAGATAAGCTTCTCATTAGATAAGACTTATTTTCTTGTCTTTCTCAGTACAGACACACTCCTAATATTCAGCTTAATATACTCGGAAAATAATCTCCGTAATGTCTTTATATAAATTAACGTGATTTGTTGGAAGCTTTATATAGTGTGTTGATTTTTATATGGAAACACACAGCCTAACCAAATATCCATCATCCATCTTACCAAGCTGTGGCATTTTTCATTTTATTTCATTTCTCGAGTTAAGTTGCAATTGAAGTTGAGGTATGCCTGTACAGATATTACTTTTAAATAGGGAGCGGGTGGGGCACAATGAGCAGTTTTTACTGTATCTTTGATGTTGAGGCAAAATATATTTTTTACAAATGTCTACAACCTTACAAAAACTATATCAGCTAAGCAAATGGCTTTCCCTGAATGCATTAAAAACATTATAACATAATCTGAACACTAATTCAGAAAATTATCGCCGTTCTCTTTGAGCATATAAAAAACAAATTTGGCTGAAGTAAAAAGCCAAGATAAGGTAAATTTGCCATTTCAGTTCTCCAGAAAACAGGCTCATACACATCTATATCCATCCCTAGACATCCGAAAGATCAGAAAAGCAACATGAAGAGGATCAGGGGACAATGGCACACGATATGAAATTAACGGAACCCGACATAAAATATTCTCCATAGCTTCTTGACGATCATACAGTTAAAGAGAAATTATTGAAATTAGTCATTACTCATTTTACCTAATTTTAAACATCATGAAAATTATCAAAAATTTACTTGGAATCCAGTAGAGAAAAGAATATTGATTGTTAAACACCAAAAATTATTCAGATATTTTATTAGCAACCTCAATTAAAATCGGGTTCAAAGTTGAAGAAAAAGTTCTTGAAAAAAAAAAAAGGACATGTCACCTGTGTTTCGAACTAACTTCAACAACAACTATGCTGACCAATCTTTACTCTTAAAGATGTTGCAATATTTGCACAGATTTTACTGAACACGCCATCAAAACATCTGGGAAGGAGTGAGAGATAAAATATCGATATCGAAAGAATGCTTTGCAAAAACAGGGAGAAAATAACGAGAAATCCTAAGTTACTCATTTTGCCCCCCCCCCTTTTTTTTATTTTAAGAAATGTTTTCGTTTCAACGATGCCAGGGTAATAACTTCAAAAAATTAGTATTTGCAGTTATTAAAGGGAAGTCTGTAATAGGTAATAGATATTTGTTACGCCCTATATTAACCATAATAACATTGAAGAGATAACTTTTATGCTCGTTCTGTGAACAGTCCAAATAAAGTTAATAGAAAATTAGCGGTTCGGCAAAAGAGACCGATAGAATAAGTACTAGGCTTACAAAGAATAAGTCCCGGGGTCGATTTGCTCGACTAAAGGCGGTGCTCCAGCATGGCCGCAGTCAAATGACTGAAACAAGTAAAAGAGTAAAAGAGTAACCTGTGTTGTAGTGGTAATTCAAATAATACGTATTTTCGATTTGAAGGCAAAGTAAAGAGTGAAGGACCAAGGAAGGCAAAGTAAAGAGTGAAGGACCAAGGAAGGCAAAGTAAAGAGTGAAGGACCAAGGAAGGCAATTAGTCTTCATTTGGATCCTGAAACATCAACGTTGCTCTGACATTTATGAGATAACTACTACACATGATACAATTAACTGAACTCAAAATTATGTTAATCACAAACATTAACGTTTACCTTACGATGTGTTAATTATTACATACGATTATAATTAAATTAAATTAATTAGTTACTAACATACCAAGTAAACGGTGTCATCGATAACATGTCCCTCACTATAAAGATACCGGTGACATACGATAAAGTCCCTAACATAATCGTACTACAATAAGACTCTTGTGTTTTTCTCCGTCGCAACGTATGAATGAGAAAGGAAGGGATGATGGCAAAATATGAATGTATGAATATGTCCATATGTATGTGTACATTCCTGTGTATATGTGCTTGCATGTATTTGTATGCATGCGTAAATGTATGAGTGTGCATGGATGTGTGAGCGCATGTATGCGTATGCACACATGTGTATGTGTGTGTGGATACGTGTATGTATGGGCGCATGTATGTGCGCGCATATATGTGTGTATGTTTACATATGTGTGGGTTCGTATGATTATATGTACATACTTTTGTGTATGTATGTATATACTTGTATGTATATGTATGTTTATGTGTGTGTACGCATACATGTATAGGTCTGTGTGTATATATGTGGATGTAATACCTTGTGCGTATGTGTGGGTTGATGAATGGATGTATATTGGTATGCATGCAGAT
This sequence comes from Octopus sinensis, assembly GCF_006345805.1. Taxonomy (NCBI): domain Eukaryota; kingdom Metazoa; phylum Mollusca; class Cephalopoda; order Octopoda; family Octopodidae; genus Octopus; species Octopus sinensis. Next base: position 64,930,507 of record NC_043004.1, on the reverse strand, counting down.
GTGTATATATATGTGTCTGAGGAGTGTGTATTTGGGTATATGAATGCTTGTATGTGTTGCGTGTATATATGTGTGTGTGTCTAGGTATATATGTTTATATATTTATATGTATATAGGTGCAGGTGTGCCTAGGCGTGTGTGTATATATGTGTGCTGTTGAATGTATGTATGTGTGTGTGTGTGCTGGTAAATGTATGGGGTATATGAATGCTTATATATGTTGCGTGGGTGTATTTATGTGTGTGTGTATGTCTGTAAGTATATATATATATATATGTATAGGTGTGAGTGTGTGTGCTGTTGAATGTATGTATATGTGTGTGTAGGTATATATATATATATATATATATATAGGTGTAGTCGTGCATGTGTGTATGTGCTGTTGAATGTGTGTGTGTGTACATATGGATATGTATTTATGTCTATTTAAGAAGTGTGATTGTATGTATGCGGATATGTATATATGTCTATTCAAGTTGGGTGTATGTATGTATACATGTATATATGTATATGTGTGTGTGTGTATGTATGTATTTATATATATGTATATATTTATGTATATGTATGTATGTATATTTATGTGTGGGTATATGAGTGTATATGTGTATGTGTGTATGTATGAATGTTCATGTCTGTGTATATATGAGTATTTGTATGTATATTGTATATGTATATTTTGCATATGTGTGGCTATTTATAGGACTGTATGCAGGTGTGCATGTGAATGTTTATGTACGTATATGAGTGTATATATGTATATGCATATATATATTTACTTATGTACTTCAACCTATATTCGATTAAGGTATTTGTTGTATTTATACAGGTTTATAGGAAACGGGTGGACTGCATATTTGTTTGTTTAGTTTTAACTACTTATGTGGTCCATCTCGATATTAATGGTTTTGATTTAACATTTATTTAATTAAGAGGATATAATTGTATTACCTTTGATCAATAATAAATTACCTATTATATATAGGGGTACATAGATATGATAATGGATAACCTTGGATTAATATTGAATAACCATCTTATATCAGTAAATCTCTCTATATATAAACGGCAGTTTGTCTGTCTGTGTGTCTGTCAGGTTGTACCCTCACCCTGACCACGGCTTTCAACCGATTCTGATGAAACTTGACACACACATAGCCCAATGTCACAATTCAAAACTAACGCAGCGAAAATTTTGAAAAGTTCCCCCAGTTCTGAAAAAATCGATAAGTTCGACATGGGGTCAAGAATCTAAGCTTTTTATATGCAACACATTTTCTGTTGTAGTTTTCGCAACTTGCAATCAATTTTCACCAAACTCATGGTGAAGCTTAATGTTACCCTAGGAAACTTAATTCTGACGTTAGTTTTCCATGCAATACCTTACCATCAGAAAAAATCTTTTCTATATTCCTATCTTTATTCTCTATTTCAATCTTACTTTTTACCTCTTTAAAGTCACACCAAGTATATACTATTTTATTTGAAATAGTAACGACTATTTTTCTGTCTTTACTTATTTTTCTGCATTCTGTTTAATACATACTAATGAATATTATTTTTTATGCAAACATAAGTCCCTTTTATACATCATATTCTATCTTTAACCCTTTTTACCTCTCTATTTCTTCTACCATTTGTTTACATTAACTATCTGGTATTAGCTCTTTATATACCATCTCCTCACGATAAACTTATGTATTGAAAATTTCTTTAACGATTTCAAAGGTCAGTCCATATTTCAATTCAAACCTAGGATTGTCTTTACATTAGACATATTTTGCTCTACACTACTAATTTGGAGCTAAAATATCTAATTTCCATACTCATCTATAGAGGGAACGTCTTTAATACCGCTTTACTTCATCTCCTAGATCCAATTTTTATGCTATCTTCTTTCTCAAGTTCATTGTATTTTCATTTATACTTCCTGCACTGAAGAGTACATTGATATATTTAATTAAATCAATTTAATGTAATTTTATTCAATCATGAATTTGCATTATAATTTTTATATCTCTGTACAAAATGATCATCTGCAAGAATTAAATTTCTTATACATTTTAACAACTTGTATCTTCCATTTTTAAATAAATTGATGAATTTTATGGGACTTCTTTTCACAAATATACATACATATATATATATATATATATATATATATATATATATATATATATATATATATATATATACATACATATACATACATACATACATATATATATATATATATATATATACACACATATACACAGCGCTATGTGTATGGCAAGTTTTCTACGGCCGGATGCCCTTCCTGACGCCAACACCCACCTGTTGCCAAGCGAGGTAGTTTTTCCCTCTTATACATACATATATATATATATTATATATATATATACATACATATATATATAATATAAACATATATATACAAATATAATATAATATATATGTATACAAACTTAATATATATATATATATATATGTATGTATACAAACATAATATATATATATATATATATTGGGTTGGGGGCGTGGGAATACTTCTCGCTGAAAAATGGGTAGATAAGGTAATTGTGGTAATCAGAGTATGCGACAGAATACTTAAGATTAGATTAGTGCTTCATCATGGATTAGCAACCATATCGGCCTATGCCCCTCAGCTGGGGCTACCTGATGGACAGAAAGACCAATTCTATGGCACCCTACTGCAGACTACCTCGTTGAAGAATGACAGAGACTTTCTCTTTGTGGCTGGTGACTTCAATGGACAACATGCTGGGGCCTTCCATGGTGTACATGGAGACTATGGTTATGGTTCCTGCAACAAGGAGGGAACCAGCCTGCTGGAGTTCTGCGATGCAAATGATCTTATGGTTTGCAACACTAACTTCAGGAAACCTACCAGCCACCTAGTCACCTACCAATCAGGCTGACATACCAGCCAAATTGACTACATCCTTGCCAGGAAAAAGGAAAGATGGCTGCTTATAAATGCCAAAACCTTCCCAGGTGAAGAATGTACCCCACAACATAAATTGGTAGTTAGTGACTTTAGATCAGGACTAAGAGGACGACCAGCATGGAGAAGAAGGATCTGGAAGCTTAAAGATCCTGCGAATGGACAGAGACTTAGGGACATATTACTTGAAGCCTTTGACAAAGTACAAGGGGATATAGCTTCACATGGGGTAGAAGACAACTGGAGGTTTCTAAGGGACAACCTGCTGAGAGCCACTGACCAGATCTGTGGCTGGTGCAAAGTCCCCTCTCAACCCAAAATAACGTGGTGGTGGAACAATGTTGTAGACAGGGCTATTAGAGAAAAGAGACAGGCTTGGAAGGACTGGAAGAATGATGGTAGCAGGGAATCATATTAGACTGCCAAAAGAGAAGCTAGGAGACAGGTTTAGTTAGCCAGAGGGGAAGCAGATAAGAAAAAATTTGCCAATGTTCTGCACCGTGAGGACCAAAGACTTGAGGTATTTCGTGTTGCAAGACAGTGTGTGAGAGAGAATCGTGATGTGGTAGGAGAGAAACGTATCCACATGGATGATGGTTCTCTTGCACTAAATGAGGCTGTAAAGAGATAGGTTTGGAGATGCCACTATGAAAGTTTGCTGAACAAAGAAAATGAATGGGAGAAAGAGAGTCTGCTGATTGTCGACCCAACAGAGGGACCAGCTATCCGAGTTGACAGTACCTTGGTAGTTAAAGCAATTAAGAGCATGAAGACAGGGAAAGCCCCCGGCCCATCAGGAATTACTGCAGAGATGGTCAAAATATCTGGCAGTGTCGGCATTAGCCTGGTCACCCGTATAGTTAACCAGGTGATACACAAAGGAGTCATAGCCAATGACTGGTGTAGCAGCATAATAGTCAACTGCTACAAAGGAAAAGGTCACGCTTTAGATACAAATAATTACAGGGGTATCAAGCTCTTGGATCGGGTAATGAAGGTCACATAGAGGGTCATAGCCCAACTGATTAGGGAAAGAGTCAGTTTGGATGAGATGCAGTTTGGTTTCGTGCCAGGAAAAAGCACCACTGATGCTATATTTCTGGTTAGACAGCTGCAGGAGAAATACCTAGCCAAAGATAAGCCCCTTTACCTGGCTTTCATTGACATGGAGAAAGCCTCCGACAGGGTCCCCCAATCCCTTATTTGGTGGTCAATGAGGAAACTAGGGATAAATGAATGGTTAGTGAGAGTCGTGCAAGCCATGTACAGGGACGCTGTCAGTAAGGTGAGGGTTGGCAACGAGTACAGTGAAGAATTCCGGGTAGAGGTAGGGGTCCACCAAGGTTCAGTCCTCAGCCCCCTCCTATTTATCATAGTCCTCCAGGTAATAACGGTGGAATCCAAGACAGGATGCCCCTGGGAGCTCCTCTATGCTGATGACCTTGCTCTAATTGCTGAGTCACTAACAGAACTAGAGGAGAAGTTTCAAGTGTGGAAACAAGGATTAGAATCGAAGGGCCTTAGAGTCAATCTAGCTAAAACCAAAGTCCTAATAAGTAGGAAGGCAGGCAAACCACAAATCCCTTCAGGTAGATGGCCCTGTTCGATCTGTAGAAAAGGCGTAGGTAGAAACTCTATAAGATGTACCAAATGTAAACTATGGACACATAAGAGGTGCAGCAATGTCAAAGGAAGGCTAACTGGGAAGATAGTTTTTGTATGTGGCAAATGCTCAGGAGCAATAAACACTGAAAATGCTCTGAGACCAACTTCCGCTACATTCCAGGGAGAAAAACTAGAAGTAGTTGATAGCTTCCGTTACCTAGGCGACCAAGTCAGGTGGGTGTGCTGAAAGTGTAACTGCTAGAGTAAGAATAGCCTGGGCAAAGTTCAGAGAGCTCTTACCTCTGCTGGTGACAAAAGGCCTCTCGCTCAGAGTAAAAGGTAGACTGTACAACGCATGTGTATGAACAGCCATGCTACATGGCAATGACTGCTGAGGATATGCGTAAGCTTGCAAGGAATTGAGCCAGTATGCTCCGATGGATGTGTAATGTCAGTGTGCCCTGAGAGAAAGGTTTGACCTAAGAAGCATCAGATGTGGTGTGCAAGAGAGACGATTGCGCTGGTATGGTCATGTGGCGAGAATGGATGTTGATAGCTGTGTGAAAAAGTGCCACACCCTAGCAGTTGAGGGAACCTGTGGAAGAGATAGACCAGGATGAGGTGGCGAAGCATCACCTTCAAACATTGGGCCTCACTGAGGCAATGACTAATGACCAGGACCTCTGGAAATATGCTGTGCTGCAGAAGACTCGACAAGCGCAAGTGTGACCATAGCCATGTGGCCTATGCTAGGGTGTAACCAGTCCACTTGTGCATGCCTTTTCTTCATTGGACACTAAACTCTGCTTGCAAAGACCAGTTGAGGCAAGTGAAATCGAAGTCGAAGTCAAATTCGGTGACTGGCATCTGTTGCTAGTGGAGCGCTAAGAGTACCATACGAGTGAGATCGTTGCCAGAGCAACAAGCTGGCCTCCGTGCCGATGGCATGTTAAGCACACCATTCAAGTGTGATCGTTACCGCATCGCCTTACCAGCACTTGTGCTGGTGGCATGTGAAATATTTGAGCGAGGTCGTTGCCAGTGCCACTGGACTGGCTCCTGTGCAGGTGGCACGTAAAAAGCACCATTTGGGTGTGGACGTTGCCAGTACCACCAAACATGCCCTCATACTGGTGGCACATAAAAGCACCCACTACACTCTCAGAGTGGTTGGCATTAGGAAGGGCATCCAGCTGTAGAAACTCTGCCAGATCAGATTGGAGTCTGGTTCGCCAGACCTCAGTCAAATAGTCTAACCCATGCTTGCATGAAAAGCAGACGTTAAATGATGATGATGATATACAATGATACTATATATATATATTATATTTGTATATATATGTATTATATATATATATATATTATATATATATATATATAATATAATACACACACACACACACACACACACACACACACATATATATATATATATATAACTAGCAGTATCGCCCGGCGTTGCTCGGGTTTGTAAGGGAAATAACTATAAAGCATTTTTAGAGAGTTATAGCCAAAAAATAGCAAAAAGATGGAAAAAATTTATTTTTGAGAGTTAAAATGGTGGAGTTGCGTCCCCTAGACAGTCTGTGGTTTGTGTTTCTAATTCTCGACCCCATGTCGAATTTATCAATTTTTTTCAGAACTGGGGGAACTTTTCAAAATTTTCGCTGCGTTAGTTTTGAATTATGACATTGGGCTATGTGTGTGTCAAGTTTCATCAGAATCGGTTGAAAGCCGTGGTCAGGGTGAGGGTACAACCTAACAGACACACAGAAACACACACAGACAAACTGCCGTTTATATAGAGAGAGATAATAAATATTAGGGAATAAATCCAAATTTACAGGGAAAAATCAGATTTATGATTGAATCCAATTTTATAGTAAAATATAATATAATATTAATTAGAGACAAAACCACTATTATGCAAATCAAACAAAGAAAGACTTAATCCAATACATAAAAATTTTTATATAAATTAAATATAATTAAGATTAATTAAGATATCCACTACGATCGTTTCTTGTCACTTCAATGGACATTCATCAGGTGGTTTTCAAGACCTAAAATATAATCAATATTTTTAAGATATAAATTTGAAATGACTAATATATATAAAATATAAAATTATCAATGAAAATATATATAATCAAGAACTAAAATAACCTCTATAAACGATTGTATATAATGAAACCTAGTATTTAAATTCTCATATTTAAAGATGAAATAGCTAATTTCAAAAAACAAAAACAAAAAATAAAAAATATATATACACACACTTGCTCATGCACAAATATCCATGTATGTATATAAACATATCTAAATACATACACAAACTCACACACACATATATATATCTATACATACACATAAACATATAGACAAAGATAAATTTATAATTTAGCCGTATACTTCTACACATTACTAATTCATACTCCCACACACACACATACAATCTCTCATTCATAAACAAATTCTCTCAGCATGATAATAACACAGAGGAAATATAACATCCAGTAGCCGCAGATACTCAACAACAAACTTATAGAAACATTTCATTCTTAGTAAAATATTAAATACTATATACTATATATATGTAATAACCATATATAAATACGTAAACAAACACACTCACATATATATTCTATATACTATATGCATTTAATAAACATATATAAATATGTAAACAAACACACACACACTTATATATTTATACATACAAAAATACATAAAGACAATATTTCTACACATTAATAATGCATACTCACACACACACACATACAATCAATCATTCATACATAACCGTATTCACACTGCAATACTCTAACACAGAGGAGGGACAAATCCAGAAGACACAGATACTCAGCTACATATAGGAATAATCCTTACTTAGTAATATATTATTAAAAAATACTATCATTACTATAAACAAATTTATGAATGGGAATATTATCGTATATAAAATTATTCTATTATTAAACAAACCTAAACCATTTTAAATCGAAACCTATCTATTTATCAAAGTATATCTAAATTATTTAATAACTAAAAACAAAGAAAAATACGATAAATAGATCACTACATAAACAGCAAGATTAACATAAGGATAATATATTATTCAAAGGCTTACACATATTAGTGGTTTTGTCTCTAATTAATATTATATATATATATAATACATATATATACAAATATAATATATATATAGGATCTTTACCAGCAGATTTAGAAAATATTTTTTTGTAACTAAACACTTTCAAACTTCGTATACTGGTAGAATGTGTCATATAAAACATCTTTTACTCTTAACATTTTTGAGAAAAGTTTATAATTATGAAGTTATTTCGTGTTAAAGTTCTTGTATTTCGGCAATTTCAACCAATCAATGACGTGTATTCAGCTGAATAAAATTACTGCAGTTGTTTGTCAACAACAACTTGTGGCGGTGTATATTTCGTTTATTACTGACATATTTCATCTCAGTTATGTTCGTATGAATAAACGAGTGTATCTGAAGCATGTTTACTTCATGGCACCACTATAATCGTTCGAGCATTTCTATTGCTTTTAGTTTTTGTTTTCCTGTTTTTCAGCTACTATTTTCGGAAAGACTTGTTTTGCCCCCCCCCCCCCCATACCCCTACCCCTCCAATTTCTTCATTTTTCATTTTATTCCATAACTCTAACCTAAAACCCCAACCCTAACCCTAAAACCTTAAAGCTAAAACCAGTACAAACGCACGAACGATGTCATAAATAACAATGACAAACGAAATATACACCACCGATAATTGTTGTTGACAAACAATGGCAGTAATTTTATTCAGCTGAATACACATCATTGATTGGTTGAAATTACTGAAATACGACAACTTTCACACGAAATAACTTCGTAAATATGAACTTTTCTCAAAAACGCTAAGATGTTTTATAAGATGTTTTATATGACACATTCTACCAGTGTCCGAAGTTTGAAAAAAGTTAACAGAGATGAAGCAATATGTCAAGGGGAGCAACTCTTATTTTTACATGACGTTCTTCAGTGTTTTTGGTAAGCATACAGTTAGAGGAGTCATTTCATTTTATACACAGTTAATTATATTACCGTAGTAGGTTTTAAAGATTAAGTAGTAATGTGTGAATGAGTGTATATGCATATATTTTATGTTCTAACATCTCATTTTCTCTCTCAGACAACAATAAAGCAACATTGTTTAAAATATTTTAACTTAGTACTACATGATAATTGTCAGCTAACATCTTGTTTTAAGTTTTCCTTTACCAAACCTCATGATATTGCTTCTAATAAATCTTGATTTTTATGATTGTACCAACTATGATTTCTGTCTGCTCCCTCAGCCCTACCTCTAACAGATACTGCCCCTTTGTTCTATCAGCCTTAGATATACAAGGATTTGATAAAGTAACCTATAAATTAAAACTGACCCCATAAAAACAAAAAATCAGTGACAAGCAGAGTCTGTAACAATGTATATCTTCTTGATGCCTTAGTAGCTGCTATGCTGGAGTGAAGGCAGCATGCTCTTTGTCTATCTCCTTAACTTCTTGGAGATTTCAGGTATGATTATACTAATGTGCCCATCTGTTTTGATTTTATTAAATTCTATGTCTCTGTGCAGCTGAGGATTGCTCTGCTTTTAAAATGATGTAATGATTGCATTTTTGAATTAAATGGAGTTGAATTAAATGAAGTTGCATGAAACGATCGTATTGTATTACCTCTGAATATCCTTGTTGCTTATTTTGATTTTAATCACCTTACTTTGAAATTGTATGGATAATACCGTACTAAATTCTGGTGCCTCAACTGAAGTACCATATTCAAATGAATCTATCTATCTATCTATATATATATATATATATATATCAAGTAAGTTTATCTATCTATCTATCTATCTATCTATCTATATATATATATATATATATAGAAATATAATAAAAGGCTCCCAAATAAGGAAGCTTAGTGCTTATTTGGGAGCCTTTTATTATATTTCTACATGAATAATATTTTGTCTAATGACTAATTCGTCTTTTGTGCTAGGCCACTGGTAATAATAACCTATGTTATTACCCTTTTTGATTATGTTCACATATCTATATCATCATCATCATCATCATTTAACGTCCGCTTTCCATGCTAGCATGGGTTGGACGGTTCAACTGGGGTCTGGGGAGCCCGAAAGCTGCACCAGTCCAGTCAGATCTGGCAGTGTTTCTACAGCTGGATGCCCTTCCTAACGCCAACCACTCCGAGAGTGTAGTGGGTGATTCTATGTGCCACCGACACAGGTGCCAGACGAGGCTGACAAACGGCCACGCTCGGATGGTGTTTTTTATGTGCCACCGACACAGGTGCCAGACGAGGCTGGCAGACGGCCACGCTCGGATGGTGTTTTTTATGTGCCACCGACACAGGTGCCAGACGAGGCTGGCAGGGTTCTGAGTTCAGTCCCACTGCATGCTCTAAGCACTCCATGTAACCCCTCATAACTTTTTAAGTTTTTGTAATTTTCAGAAACTTTTGCGAATTTGTGTTCTACACACAGGAAGTCATACAATTATGTAAAAAATCTAAGAGAATAGATTTAAGGGCTATTTCATTGTTATTTTTAACACATCTCATGACCACCTGATACCTTCCTTGTTTCTTATCACTCTGACATATTGATGTTTTTTCAATATATTTCTCCACATTTAATGGTTTATTGCAAGGATTTAAGCCAAAAATCTGGACTATCCCTATGTTAAACTGATTTTTTAAAAATTTAAAATATTTCTTTTAGTAATTTTTTTATTTCGAAAACTTTTTTAAAATTTGGAAAAAGTTCAAGATGTTAAATTGTGTGTGTGCGTGTGTGAGGCAGGGGAATTAAATTTTTCTTTTTTGCATAGTCATAATCTCTGACATCTAAAATGCAGGAATCAAAAAAGATATTTTTAAAAAAATGCATTTTTCAAGGAGAGGTGTGAAACTGCATTAGCCCAAATTTTCTTTTATAGTCATATGAATTCCCATGTGGAGAATACAAATTCGCATGTATTTTCTGAAAATTCCAAAAATAAAAGAAGTTATGAGTGGTTGTATGGGGTGCTTAAAGCAGAATTCCGCTGAGATGGGTGGGTTTTCTCAAGAACCAATCGCCAATCATCTTCGTCCATTGTCATCTCTTCTGTGAGGCCCAACATTCTGAGATTGGTCCTGTTACTTCATTCCATGTCTTCCTGGGTCTCCCTCTTCCACAGGTGCCATCCACTTTCAGTTATTGGCACCTGTTTATACAGTTGTCTACATTCATACGCATCACATGTCCAAACTAACTCTCTTGCATGCTGCATCTGATTCCTCTTATGTTCAACTTTCCTCTCAGTCTTATGTCTCACAACCATGGTGTGTAGCCATTTGTACACAAGCATCATACAGTATGCAATTCACTCCGAGAGAGAGTCCTTTTGTTACCAGCAGAGGTGATAACTCTCTGAACTTCCTCCATCCTATTCTTATTCTTATTCTAGCAACAATCCTTTCAGAACATCCTCCACCAATGCTAACTTAGTCACCTAGGTAACAGAAATTGTTTACAACCTCAAGAGAGCCTCCTGGGCATTTGAGAGAGTCTAATTCCCGTGTGTCCTGAGTGTGTATTGTTCCTGCACATCTGCCACACATGAAGATGACTTCTGTTAATTTACATGTGATTCCACTGCACCTTTTATGTGTCCATAGCTTATACTGGGTGCAACAAATGGAATTACTTCCTACTCCTTTTCTACATATTGAGCAAGGAAGCAAGTGAGAGAGTCTTTTCTGCTTTCTTGTGAACAACAACTTCACTAGGTTAACTTTAAGGCCTTTTGATTCCAGATTTTGCTTCCATACCTGGTCAGCCATGTGTAGCGACTCAAAATGAAGCGACCCCATACGATATCAAGTGGAAGATCTTAGAATGGCCAGGTCCCCCACATCAACGGGAGTGTGCGCTGCCAGTTCTGCATAGCTGAGCATGCTAGTATACTCAAAGACTCCCTGAGACCTGGGTTGCTGAGTACTCGCTAAGAAATTTTCACACATGCATCCAGTTCAAGCACTACCAGCTCCAAACATGGGATTCCTCATTTGCTGACTAAACCCAGAAGAGTCCTTACGATCCATTAGCAGGCCAAGTGATACATCTCTTATTCCCCTCTCCAAATAGCTGGTCTAGAGGAGATAACCCGTCCTCATTAACGCTAGACTTTTTATTCTCTGCTGACCAATTAACCAATGACTGTAACAGCTTTCCACCTCCCAAAGGGGAAGAGTTAAATTTGTCTTTGGACTAGGTAGTGGTTCCCAAACTGTGCACCGCAAGATGTAATAAGGTGCGCCTTGAGAAAATATGAAAAATACAAACCGAAATTCACTAGAAAGTTCATATAGAAATGTCTAAGTGGCAAAAAACTAAATACTAAGTTCTAAACTAAGAATAAGAGGTGGTTGAGTCATTCATTTAGGCTAGTAATGGTATTACAGTGTTATTCAATTTTGAATCTGAAATTTCATAAAGATAAGAACTAAATTAGCATCAGTCTATCCTAGAAATTGACGTCTTATGGACATATTCAGTGCGGCTATATTTTAATTTTTTTCATTGATATAGGGGCGAGAATTTTCATCTTTACAATTAATTTTGAAAGACTTCTCAAAAGAGTCCAATAATATTGTGATACGTTGTCACTTTTCACAGCTCACTGGTCATTTGTCTCAGTTTGACTCTATTAGTAATCTGTGCTCTTTGTGCAATACAATTCATACTAACAGACTAAATTACCCATAAAATGGAAAAGTTTAAGAGGAAGCATAACGATGACGATTATGAATCTGAAAGTGAATGTTTGTCAAAAGCAACTAAGCATAGTGATAATAATGTGAAAGCTTGACCCAATCATAAATATTGCAATAGCTATTTAAAGTCTGAGTTTCATTGGACTGGCAACGAGGATCAACCTCTTCCGCTGTATGTTGTTTGTGGTGAAAAGATGTCTAATGAAGGCATGTTGTCTTGCAAGTTGAAAAGGCATTTTACAACTAAACACTCGTCTTCATTGTAAAAATCTGAATTATTTCCAAAGACTGCTAGAACAGCAATCTAAACAATGAAACTATTTTGGGAAAAGGATGAATGCTTCTGAAAAGGCTCAAGTCGTGTCTATTGAGATAGCCGAAATGATTGCACTACAAACAAAATTGCCTTCTTTAGTCAAGTTGATTATCTTATCTGCTTGTAGAAAGATGGTTAAAATCATGTGAGGTGATGAAGCCAATCAAGAAATGAGCAAGATTCCATTCTCAAATAATGCAATCTATTGGAGAATTATGTGTGTATATGTGTGCATATGCAGATTCTATGAATGAAGTATTACTTTCACTATGCCTATTGGAGTAATTTCCCTTTATTCAAAGGTTTTTTTTTTCATAGCATTTTGTTTTAATAACTGATGAAATGCCGGAGCAGACTTCAGCCCCAGTATCCAAAACTCTGAGTTTTATTATGGCAACCAACTAATTGTCACATATTATATTTATAGATAAATTCCTCTATTTTATATAATATTGAGGTCTCTTTCATTCTTTTGTTGTCATATTAATATATATATATATATTAGACGCATGTGTACGAACAGCCATGCTACATGGCAGTGAAACATGGGCCATGACTGCTGAGGACATGCGTAAGCTCACAGGGAATGAAGCCAGTATGCTTCGATGGACGTGTAATGTCAGTGTGCATACTTGACAGAGTGTTAGTGCCTTGAGAGAAAAGTTGGACCTAAGAAGTATCAGATATGGTGTGCAAGAGAGACGACTGCGCTGGTGTGGCTATGTGGCAAGAATCGATGTGGATAGCCTTGTGAAAAAGTTCCACACCCTAGCCATTGAGGGAACCTGTGGAAGACCCGGGATGAGGTAGTGAAGCATGACCTTCGAACATTGGGCCTCACTGAGGCAATGACTAGTGACTGGGATCTTTGGAAATATGCTGTACATGAGAAGACTCGGCAAGCGCAAGTGAGACCATAACCATGTGGCCTATGCCAGAAATTACACTAATTCTCATTAATACAAACAAAGAGTTCAGAAAAATGCAGTGGGATCTCAAACAAACTGACAGAAGGATTTCATTTGCAATAATAGTGACTGAGACCTTTGGAAATATGCTGTGCTTGAGAAGACCTGGCAAGCCAAGTGAGACCATAACCTCGTGGCCTATGCCAGGAGTGTAACCAGTCCACTTATGCATACTTTTCCTACATTGGACATTAAACTCTGCTTGCGAAGACCTGTTGAGGCAAGTGAAATCAAAATCAAATTCGATGACTGGCATCCGTTGCTTGTGGAGCGCTAAGAGTACCATACGAGTGTGATCGTTGCCAGAGCGACAAGCTGGCCTCCGTGCCGATGGCACATAAAAGTCACCATTCAAGCGTAATCATTACCTGCGTCGCCTTACTGGCACTTGTGCTGGTGACACATGAAAAAACATTCGAGCCAGGTCGTTGCCAGTGCCACATAAAAAGCACCATTTGAACGTGGCCGTTGCCAGTACCGCCTGACAGGCCCTCATGCTGGTTACACGTAAAAGCACCCACTACATTCTCAAAGTGGTTGGCGTTAGGAAGGGCATCCAGCTGTAGAAACTCTGCCAGATCAAGACTGGAGCCTGGTGCGGCCATCTGGTTCGCCAGACCTCAATCAAATCGTCCAACCCATGCCAGTATGGAAAGCGGACGTTAAACGATGATAATGATGATATAAAGGAAGAAGAAACTAGAGATTGTGAAATTAATAAGAGTTTAACAACAAATCAGACATCATCCCTAATTGAATCACACACACACATAACAAAAGATTTTGATGGGTAATTTGGATATTGGTTAGGCTGTGTGTTGTCCTCATATAAAACTAAGTTATCTTAACTTTTCAATGAATCTGTTGTTGCTTGTGTTGGAAGTCATTAATGATTGTTGGAAGTGTTTGTGCGCCAATGTTGCTGAACTGTATTATTGAACAATTAACAGAAGAATTAGTGTAGTAATTTCACATTACGGAAGCATTTGAACATAATTTATTGTGTTGTATTAGTATGAAAAGATGTTCACGCATAACAATTAATGGAAGCTTAAGGTGGAAATAGCATAATGTAACATGCAGGGAAAATGTTTGTTCAAGGTTTGACACTTGAGACGAATTTAACATGCTAAGCAAATATCAAGGTTGAGAGGTTGTGTTGAGAGTGGAAAATTTGGTAAGTGGCAAAACACAGGTTCTAATCCATTCTTCATGTGCTACACGTTTATGTATGTTTCTTGATGTGAGATCATGCTCTGAAACATATATTTAGGGACGGTCATATTGCCAATAAACAAGGCACAATTTATTTGATCTTCACATTAGCTTTATTATTAGTTGTTTGTCGGAGATGTGTTTGCCAGTGAGTAGACGCGGCATCACCAGCACATGAAAAATTAAAGAAATAAAAAAAAAGAATCGTCGAAAATTTTTTTCATTTGACACTATGGATACCCTCACTGAAAGTTTGTCTTGATTTGGTTTAGTTCTGCTGAGATATATGTATTTCGTAATATCAAATAATATTCAACTGATGGCGTTAAAGACAAGCATGTAAGGGTTTAGTAGTAATAGCCAAGACAGAACAACAGCCTTTCGTTAAACAATATATTCTCGAGACCCACATTATATGAGATGTGTGGAGGTATGCATAGGTGGTAAGAAA
>NC_043004.1:64850165-64910165 GCF_006345805.1 Octopus sinensis | reverse complement strand
GTCTCCTAGGTAGCGGAAGCTATCAACTACTTCTAGTTTGTCTCCCTGGAACGTGGTAGAAGTTGGTCTCTGCACATTTCCAGTGTTTATTGCTCCTGAGCATCTGCCACATACGAAAACTATCTTCCCAGTTAGCCTATCTTTGACATTGCTGCACCTCTTATGTGTCCATAGCTCACACTTGGTGCACCTTATAGAGTTTCTACCTACACCTTTTTTACAGATCGAGCAGGGCCATCTACCTGAAGTCGTTTGTGGTTGGTCCACCTTCCTACTTATTAGGACTTTGGTTTTAGCTAGATTGATTCTAAGGCCCTTCGATTCTAATCCTTGTTTCCACACCTGAAACTTCTCCTCCAGTTCTGATAGTGACTCAGCAATTAGAGCAAGGTCGTCAGCACAGAGGAGCTCCCAGGGGCATCCTGTCTTAAATTCTTCCGTTATTGCCTGGAGGACTATGATAAATAGGAGGGGGCTGAGGACTGAACCTTGGTGGACCCCAACCTCTACCCGGAATTCTTCACTGTACTCGTTGCCAACCCTCACCTTACTAGCAGCGTCTCTGTACATGGCTCGCACAGCTCTCACTAACCATTCATCTATCCCTAGTTTCCTCATTGACCACCAGATAAGGGATCGGGGGACCCTGTCAAAGGCTTTCTCCAAGTCAACAAAAGCCAGGTACAAGGGCCTACCTTTGGCTAGGTATTTCTCCTGCAGCTGTCTTACCAGGAATATAGCATCAGTAGTACTTTTCCCTGGCATGAACCCAAACTGCATATCATCTAAGCTAACTCTCTCTCTAATTAACTGGGCTATAACCCTCTCCGTAACCTTCATTACCTGATCCAACAGCTTGATGCCCCTGTAGTTATTTGTATCTAGGGCATCGCCTTTACCTTTGTAGCAGTTGACTATTATGCTGCTACACCAGTCATTGGGTATGACTCCTTCGTGTATCACCTGGTTAACTATACGGGTGACTATGCTATAGCCGACACTACCAGATATTTTGAGCATCTCTGCAGTAATTCCTGATGGGCCTGGGGCTTTCCCTGTCTTCATGCTTCTAATTGCCTTAGCTACCACGGAACTATCAACTCAGATAGCTGGTCCCTCTGTTGGGTCAACATTCGGCAGACTCTCTTTATCCCATTCATTTTCCTCATTCAGCAACCTTTCATAGTGGCGTCTCCAAGCTTCTCTCTTTGCATCCTCATTTAGCGCAAGTGAACCATCCTCCATGCGAACACATTTCTCTCCCACCACATCACGATTCTCACACACTGTCTTGCAACACGAAATACCTCAAGTCTTTCATCCTCACGGCGCAGGACATTGGCAAATTTTTCCTTATCTGCCTCCCCTCTGGCTAGATAGACCTGTCTCCTGGCTTCCCTTCTGGCAGTCTGATACACTTCCCTGCTACCACCGTTCTTCCAGGCCTTCCAAGCCTGTTTCTTTTGTCTAATAGCCCTGTCAACAATATTGTTCCACCACCACGTTATTTTGGGTCTTAAGGGGACTTTGCACCAGCCACAGATCTGGTCAGCGGCTTTCAGCAGGTTGTCCCTCAGAAGCGTCCAGTTGTCTTCTACCCCATGCGTAGCTATACTCCCTTCCATTTCGTCTAAGGCTTCAAATAACATATCTCTAAATCTCTGTCCATTCGCAGGGTCTTTAAGCTTCCAGACCCTTCTTCTCCATGTTGGTCGTCTTCTAGTCACCCTCTTAGTCCTGATCCTAAAGTCACTAACTACCAGTCTATGTTGTGGAGTGCATTCTTCGCCTGGGAAGGTTTTGGCATTTATAAGCAGCCATCTTTCCCTTTTTCTGGCAAGGATGTAGTCGATTTGGCTAGTATGCCGGCCCGATCGGTAGGTGACCAGGTGGCTTGTCGGTTTCCTGAAGTTAGTGTTGCAAACCATAAGACTATTCGCATCGCAGAACTCCAGCAGCCTGGTTCCCTCCTCGTTGCGGGAACCATAACCATAGCCTCCATGTACGCCATGGAAGCCCCCAGCATGTCGTCCAACATGCCCATTGAAATCACCTGCCACAAAGAGAAGGTCCCTGTCGTTCGTCAATGAGGTGGTCTGCAGTAGGGTGTCATAGAAACTGTCTTTCTGTCCATCAGGTAGCCCTGGCTGAGGGGCATAGGCCGATATAATGGTTGCTAATCTATTATGAAGCACCATTCTAATCTTAAGTATTCTGTCACTTACTCTGATTACCTCAATTACTCTATCTATCCATTTCTCAGTGATAAGTATACCCATGCCACCAACCCCGTCAGTGTTCCCTGCCCAGAAAATCTTGTACCTGTGTTCCTTGCCTGTGAGGAACCTAGCAGATCCTCCTCTCCACCTTATTTCTTGCATACAACATACATCAACACGTCTCCGTTCAAGCATCTCGACTATCTCGCCAGACCTACCTTTCAGTGTGCCAACGTTGAGGGTGCCCACCCTGAGGGTGTGGAAGGTATTGACCCGAGAGGCCCAGGGATGGGGAGCAGTGGCGTCATGTACCTGAAAAGAAGAAGAAAACTCGCATTTGGCAGAATTCATAAGCAAAGCAACGAACTTAAGTTCAACCTGTTACACTGCACTATCATGTTTTTGTGCCGTATGGTCACCACCATATATAGAAGGGGTGGTATTGGTTTAAGGCCTTTAGGTGTTCATGGAAGAAAAGCAAAGGAAGGCAAGGTGAGATAAGGACTTCCGGTACTGGTGGTGAGGGCGGGCGCACCGCGCACTGGGAGAAGACGAGATTTAGGCAGCAGTAAGAAAGACAAGATTTGAGATGGAAAGGTTTGCGGTCGTGTGCATAAGTTTCTATGAGTGGAAGTTGGGAAAGATGGGTTAGAGAATTAAGCGACAGAAAGACCAGATTTGAGACGAGATGTTTTTGCGGTCGTGTGAATAAGTTTTTGTGAGCGAAAGTTTATATGCTTCAGCTAGCATTTGAGACGAAGGACAACGATAACGATAATATATGGGGACACAATAATAAGGCTTGATGGTGATAATAATACTTGCAAAAACAATGAAAAGAGGGACAGGTCGTGAACTTAAATATGACTTAGCTGATATTTTTCATCATCCTGCGGTTCGTATTTCGTGTGTTATAGCCAGGAGAGAAGTAATAATAAGGGGCGGTCAAGCCTCGTGCGTAGGGTTTTATAGGGGAGGGGGTGCGGAGGTATGAGTAGAAGGCAGAGCGTATTGGCTAAGCCTGTGGCAGCGAGTGAAAGTGAAATATATACAGAGAGAGAGACAGCGATAACAGAGGGAGAAAACGACACCGCAGAGAGAGAGAGAGAGAGAGAGAGAGGGAGGGAGAGAGACATGGTGATAACAGAGGGGCAAAACGACACCGGGCACTGAAAATCAAAATCAAAATCGTAATCTATCAACATCAGGGGAATTTTTAGCTGTGATACCAGTGCCGGTGGCACGTAAGAGAACCATCTGAACGTGGCTGTAGTCAGCTTCGTCTGGTCTCTGTGCCGGTGGCATGTAAAAATCACCATCCGATCATGGCCGTTTGGCAGCCTCGTCTGGCACCTGTGCCGGTGGCATGTAAAAAGCACCCACTACACTCAAGAGTGGTTGGCGTTAGGAAGGGCATCCAGCTGTAGAAACACTGCCAGATCAGACTGGGCCTGGTGCAGCCTTCTGGCTTCCCAGAACCCAGTTGAACCGTCCAACCCATGCTAGCATGGAAAGCGGACGTTAAACGATGATGGTGATATATATATATATATAGCAGGTGGAGAGGGATTGTGCATGAGGGGACAGCTACTTTTGAGAAATCTCGAGTTACTCATGAGAAAGTAAGGAGGGATGTCAGGAAGGGCATCGCTGTTACACTTCCAGATGGGAATGGTCTTCCTATGATGCCGACATGCAATGTCTGTGCAAGACCCTGCCTCAGTAAAGCTGGACTCAAGAGTCATCTTCGTAGTCATAAAGCGAGACAGATGAGTGACAACCTGGCCACTGGTGGTGGCGTAACACACCATACTAATCATATGTGTCAGGTATGTGGAAGAGAGTGTAATTTGGCAGGAGGTCTTAAACGACATGCAAAGGTACATGAAGCCCTAACGAGCCTGACAGACAGAGAACTATTAGGGAAAAGTCAGCTCTATTCAATGTAAGATCAGAAATAGAGCTTCTAAAACTTAGGGCCTCCACAAATGAGGAAAAATTTAAAAGCATCGACGAGGAGATGCACAATATAATACAAAAACATACCGAGGGACAACCCCTCGAAAATACATTAGATCATTGGAAAGATACCTGTGAAAAAGAAGAGAGAAATTCTCTCCTGCGCTGGGAAAAAAGCAACGATTTCTTCCAAAGATATAGTTCAACTTTCAAAAATGAATTGGGTACAGATAATCCCTTCCTTAAGAAAATTACAAAAATTAAAAAAGAAAAACCAAACAACCCAGGAACAACCCCCAACTATCCTCCATACACTAGAAACAGAAATCACCCACAACCAACATTTTCAAATCACGCAAGACTTAACAGGGAACAAGCTGACAGACAACGCGTCTATGAAATAAATTACACCAAAAACAGAACACACCAAGAATATCCTAATACCAGACCCAACCACCATACAGCACAAAACGACACTAGAATAAGAAATACACCACACATAAGTCGCTACTACCCCATGAACCAAAATTACTGGTCCCCACTGAACACAAGACAAACGCAAAAAAACACTATGTCAAGCAACATCCCACATACAAGCAGTTCGAAACAAAAATATTTCCCATACAGAAATTTTACACACACCACAAACAAAAACAACCATAGATTCCCACACACACACAACAATCGGGGGCAACAATACCACCATTCCCCCGACCCAATATCACACAACCTCACAGACAACTCATACAAACAAAATTACACCCAACATTTTTTAGCCAGGGACCAGAGACACCAGGACACAGGCTGGGACCTAGTAATAAGGAAAAACCGAAGATAATCAACCTTTCAACCAAACCTCTTTCTAACATAAAAATTGACATCCTCTCAAAAGGGCTCAAATTTACTCCAACTCCACGCAGAGCCAACCTAAATGAAATCAAGGATAATATAACAGAATTTTGCAGAAAATTAAGACTAGCAGAAGCATCAACCAGTTTCAATACTGAAGATGAATCACTAGTCAAGAACAAAAGTGAACACATCCCCCACAGAGGAAGAAATAAAGATCTTGACGAGTTCTGCAGCCACATTGAGAACTTTCCCTACCATACTATACATAAACAGAAAGCTAACCCAAATTTTAGCACCGCACAATGGAAGGAACTGATAGAACTTCAAAATGATGAAGATATAACCATTAAGGAAGCAGACAAGGGAAGTGCAGTTGTAATAATGGATACATCATACTATAGAAATCTTGTAATTTCCTTGCTTGATGACGACCTACATTATGAAAAAATTACCAACTACACCCCACAAAAAATAATGAAAACTCTATCTTCACTAATTAAAACCCATGAAAAGGAACTAACAACCAAAGAGATTGACTTTCTAACAAACTTTAAATGCAAACCTAGCCTCTTCTATGGTCTGCCAAAAATTCATAAAAGCCAAATTATAAATGAAACCATTAAAAAATCACCAAAGACATACATACACACACCTAACCCGGGGGACCTAAAACTACGACCCATTGTAGCTGGCCCAACCTGTGAAACACACAGACTAAGTCTATTTATGGACATCCTCCTGAAACCCTTCCTTAAACATATCGATAGCCATATCAGAGATGACTTAGATATGTTAAACCACCTTCCAAAAAAAGCCAAGAAGAAACAATCATGGTTTCATTTGATGTAGTTAACTTATATACCAGTATACCTCATAATTATGGACTAGAGGCAATACAGTTCTGGCTGGACCAATTTCCGGAAGAAATACCAAAAAGGATCAGTAAAGAATTCATTACTAAATCAATTGAATTCATCCTACATAATAACCACTTCATGTTTGACAATACATTTTACCGTCAAAAATCCGGAATTGCTATGGGTACAAAGGCAGCACCAGTCATTGCGAACCTAACAATGGGCTACCTGGAAATAATCATTTACCAGGAATCTTTGGAAACCCCCTCTCTCAATACATAAAAGAGAATTGGAAATGATTGTTTTATACTCTGGAATGAAAACACAGATAAACTCCTAAAATTCAAAAACCTGTTGAACAGCATAAACCCAATATACAGTTCACAATGGAATACAACAAAAAGGAGCTCCCATTCTTGGATATACTAATTAAAAAAATTAACCTTAAAATAGAAACAGACATTTTTTACAAAGCCACAGACGCCAAACAATACCTTCTTTTTGATTCATGCCACCCAAGACACACTAAAACAAACATCCCCTTCAACCTTGCAAGAAGGATATGCACAATAGTGTCAGAACAAAATACCAGGAACTTTAGACTGCAAGAACTCAAAAACACCCTAATTGACAGACATTACCCAGCTCAACTCATAGAGGATGGGATCAGACGTGCAACAGAAATCAACATAGAAACTTTAAGAAAAGTTCAACACAACAACACACCTTCCCCGAAAATACTACCTTACATATCCACATACAACCCCAGAAACAAAGAAGCCTTCACCATCATCACTCAGAATTTACCAATACTTCATAAGGACCCCAAATTAAAGGAAATTCTAAACATACACCAAATCATTAAAAGCTACAAACAACCTAAATCACTTAAAAAGATTCTCACAAAGGCAAAATTGTTTTCTGAAATTACGGATGCAAAAGTAAAAAAATGTGGTAGACCGAACTGTGCAACATGTCCAAACCTGCTAGAAGGATCAGAATTCCTCTTCAAAGAGGGACAGAAATTCAAGATCAAATCTAATTTTACTTGTGCCTCTGAAAACATAATTTATGTCATAAAATGCTCGGGCTGCCACCAAAACTACGTGGGGTCCACGGGACTATCACTCAGACGTAGATGCACACTGCATCGACAACAGATTGCATTCCCAGAATACAGAATGATACCCTTTAGCGAGCACATTGAGAAATGCGCAAAGCAACTACTACCACAATTTTTAATCTTTCCATTTCACCAATGTGCTATCGGAACACCAACACAAATTAGACTAAACAAGGAAACATTCTTCATTGAAAAATACAATCCCAAACTTAACCATTCCAACATTCTTATACAGAGAAACTCAATCCAAAAGAAAGGCAAATAATTTTAAGCGATTATCTCCCTTACACCGGAAGAAATCACTTATTATCTAGATCTCCGCTCAATGTAAACATAACGATTTAAGAAATTTGAAAAGCTGAATGCGAAACCGGTCATTTCTTCTAAACTATGTCATTATATGAAAAAAATTTATAACATTCTTCAGACATATTGACTCAAATATATATTTTTTAACCTTTTAAAACAAGCCTTCTGTAGTTTTTTTACTTTTTACTATTTTCTATATATTCAACCACGTGCTTTCACACCTATATATATATGAATGAATCAAATTGAGTTGGCTTTTCTAATCCTTCAATCCTGCTGCCCTGTACCCCTCTCTCCTTCCATGTGACTGGTGTCTGGCCAGCCATGATCTTTCTTGGCCTGACTGCCAGCCACCAACATCTCTTATGTCCGTCTCCTATGTTCCTGCCTTTAGGCTTTCACTTCATACACGCCAGCTGAATTTGATTTGTTCTCAGTCAAAAGACACCTGTTGTTACATTCTTGTTGGTTGTATTTGGAATTGTGTATCATGTTCTCTGTTTTTTATCTTTTTATGGTATACACATTCACTAGCTGCTTAGAGAAAAATCTAATTCTCTGAGCTTAGACATTTTGGTGGGCAACCAATTCAAACTGTCTTAAGTGTAACTGTCCGAAATCGTAAGGACAACGGTAAGAAAGAAGGCCACGAATTACTTGCCCTTTTTTCCCCTGTCCTTCTAATTGTTGTTTCTCTTGTCTGCCTTTGTATCATCTATGTAACCAAATGTTTTATTGTCCTCTATTGCGTTTTTGTTCCATTTTTATATATACATGTGTGTGTGTGTATATATATATATATATATCACGCTCTGGGAGCATGATCGTTGCCAGAGCAACAAGCTGGCCTCTGTGTCAATGGCATGTAAAAAACACCATTCGAGTGTGATCGTTACCTGTGTCGTCTCACTTGTGCTGGTGGCATGTGAAAAAACATTCGAGCGAGGTCATTGCCAGTGCCACTGGACTGGCCCTCGTGCCAGTGGCACGTAAAAGCACCCACTACACTCTCGGAGTGGTTGGCGTTAGGAAGGTCATCCAGCTGTAGAAACTCTGCCAGATCAGATTGGAGTCTGGTGCAGCCATCTGGTTCGCCAGTCCTCAGTCAAATCGTCTAACCCATACTAGCTTGGAAAGCGGACGTTAAACGATGATGATTATATATACATATATATATATATATGTTTTTGTCATAATATATGGATTCAAAACCTAGCTTAAATTCTGCATTATTTTGAATGATGCTTTTGTGATTTATTTATTATTTATTATTAAATATAATAATATAAATTATTTACATGTTTTTAAGTTATGAAACAAATTGTTGGGATATTTGAATTTTTTTATTTTTAATTAAAATTACATCAAACTACTTCTCCGTCATTTATGACTTTGTATATATATATATATTATATATATATATATATATATATATATATATATATATACACACACATATACACTCAGAGTCCTTGAATAATTTGGATGAGACAAGTGAGGAGAATTTTGTTCAGATAATTGATTTGGTCATTAACAAATCAGACTGAACATAACCACAAAAAAAAAAAAAAGAAAGACTATGTGCATCAAGTCTTTACATCATTCAGTCAATAAACTGTTGTACTTGGGTACAATTTTTGTGTTTTTGAGGTGTAGAAATGTTTTCTTATCTCAGAGAGTGGTGTTAACCTCTACCTGTTTCACTAACTGTACCAGTTTCTTTCACATATCCATAGTATTCTGTCTTTCCTCTGGGTATATATTTTCTGTGTCTGATTTATTATTATTTTTCATTCAATGTCTGTGGTCAGAAATCTCATCTTTCATATATTAGCATTGTATTGTTGCTTATACTTTACTCTCTTTATATATTTCAGGGTATTTGATGACATTGAGATCTTGAAGACTAAACAATGATATTACCAAGGATATAGGAAATATTGTTTGACAAAGATCACTTTTGAAGAACCTATATTTTAAAAGAAGATATTTGGGGAAATATTTATCTGTCGAAAATTACAGAAGTAATGTATTTTTCAATTTTGTGAAGTAAATCCGAAGAATATGGAAAATGAACTGAGTAAGGGTCAGGTCTGTAATAAAAGGCATCCTGATAACAATGGTGTTTCTCATCAAACAGAAAAGACACCATTCATGTTAAGTCAACACCAGTCTATTGATACAGATTCCAAATTCTATGATTGTGATATTTGTGATGAAAAGTTCTTTACAAATGAAAATTTAATTAACCATAGATGTTTTCATACAAGAGAAAAACCATACCATTGTGATATTTGTGGTAAAACATTCCTTCTAAAGAAGAGTTTATTGAGCCATAAATGTAGTCACACAGGAGAGAAGCCATACAGTTGTAATATATGTGGTCGGAAGTACAGTGTTAAATTTTCTTTGACTGTACATAAACGTATTCATACAGGCGAAAAACCATATCAGTGTGATATTTGTGGTAATGCATTCTCTGTCAGTAGTTCAGTTATAACACATAAACTTATACACACTGGCCAAAAACCATGCCACTGTGATATTTGTGGTAAAGCATTCTCTAAAGATAACTATTTATTGATACATAAACGTGTCCACACAGGAGAAAAGCCATATCATTGCGACATCTGTGGTAAAACTTTCTCTGTTAAAAGTTCCTTAACTGTACACAGACGCATTCATACAGGAGAAAGACCATACAAGTGTGATATCTGTGATAAAACTTTCACTTGTCGTAGTCTGTTATCAGTTCACAAATTTACTCATACAGATAAGAAGCCATACAAGTGTGATGTTTGTGATAAAGCATTCAGTATGAATTGCCATTTATCTAAACACAAATGTATTCACACAGGCGAGAAACCATGCCACTGTCATATTTGTGGTCAGACGTTTTCACAGAATTCTAATTTAATGGCTCATAAGCATATTCATACAGGAGAAAAACCGTATCACTGTGATATTTGTGGTAAAATGTTCTTTACAAATGAAAATTTATCTAACCACAAATATATACACACAGGGGAAAAACGATATCACTGTGATATTTGTGGTAAAGCATTCTCCCAAAGAGGTAATTTAAAGACCCATGAACTTCTTCATTCAGGAGAAAAACCTTATCACTGTGATATATGTGGTAAAAATTTCTCTACCAAAGATTATTTATCTAATCACAAACGGACTCACACAGGTGTAAAAACCTGTCATTGCAATATTTGTGGTAAATCATTCTCTGACAGTAGTTATTTATCGATCCATAATCGTATTCATACAGGTGAGAAACCATATAAATGTGACATTTGTGGTAAATCATTCACTGTAAGTGGTTATTTAACTAAACACAAACGTGTTCATACAGGAGAGAAACCTTATCGTTGCAATACCTGTGGTGGGACATACTCCAATACTTCAACTTTATTGGCCCATAAACGCATTCACACAGGTGAAAAACCATACTGCTGTGATATTTGTGGTAAAAGTTTCACTGTAAGTGGATCTTTATCCAAACATAAGCGTATTCATACAGGAGAAAAACCATATCACTGTGATATATGTGGTAAAGCCTTCACTAATAATAGTTCTGTGCATTCTCATAAACGTATTCACACTGGAGAGAAGCCATATCATTGTGATATTTGTGGTAAATCATTCAGTGCTAGCATTACATTAACTATGCACCAAACAATTCACACAGGAGAGAAACCACATGACTGCGATCTATGTGGTAAAGCATTCTCGCGATCTTGTAATTTATCGAGACATAAACGTCTTCATACAGGAGATAAACTGTATCATTGTGATTCATGTGAAAAAACATTCGTTTCTAATCCTGATTTAAACACACATAAACGTGTTCATACAGGAGAGAAACCACATCACTGTGATATCTGCAGTAAATCATTCTCTCAAAATAATCATTTATTGAATCATAGACATATTCACACAGGCGACAAACCTTATCACTGTGATCTTTGTGGTAAAACATTTTCTCAACAAAGTACTTTATCTGTCCACAAACGTTTACACAAGTGAGAAACCATGTCTCTGATACTTCTGATAGAAAATTGTTGTATCAAGCTTTTGAGAATGGTAACCAAGCAGTTTGTTGATCCAATGAACACAAATCCTGTTTTCCCTTGTTTGATATTTCTCAGGAACAATTGAAAAAAAGTTTCAGCTTCTTTCTCTAAGTAAATCTCTCCTAATTAAATCAACCATTATAGAACAGAACTTATTTCCTATATTGTGGCTCAGGTATCTGACCTTGTTGAGTTTCCACAGGAGATGAGACTAATCTTACTTAGAAGTTCCGA
This sequence comes from Octopus sinensis, assembly GCF_006345805.1. Taxonomy (NCBI): domain Eukaryota; kingdom Metazoa; phylum Mollusca; class Cephalopoda; order Octopoda; family Octopodidae; genus Octopus; species Octopus sinensis. The sequence continues at coordinate 64,898,530 of NC_043004.1, read as the reverse complement.
CTGCAGTTAATATCTTCCATATGAAGAATTTGAAACACTTGAGTAACTACTGTAAGACATCAGCTCTTAATAAATCTTATTCCACTCTGATTCACTGTATTGAGTGAATGCTTAATTGCATTGATATTCATGTTCTTATTTGTTTTATATATATATATATATATATATATATATATATATATATATAGTTAATCCAAACATGAACAAGCAAGAAAAAACAACGCGTGGACGTGGTGTTATTGGACTCTCAGGAAAGGAAAGAAAAGAGAGGATTTCATGTTTCGAGCAGAGCTCTTCATCAGAGATATAGAAAAAGTGCAAAGAAGGGAAGATGAAGAAAGAAAATCACCAACGATACACACGCGGTCACATATTGACTATATATATATATTTATGAATATGTTATTCAAACATATGTTAGTAAAACAAAGGAAGTATTTTCCTATTTTCGTGAAGAAAATTTGAAGTTATGGAGGGAAAACTGAATGAGAATCAGGTCTTTAATGAAAGGCTAACTGATGATGATGATGTTTCTCATCAAACAAAGCTTTATACATGTGCAGCATTATCTACACACCAAAATATTCACGCAGGAGAGAAACCATATCATTGTGATGTCTGTGGCATAAAATTCTCTCAGAATACTCATTTATTGAACCATAGACATAGTCTATTGTTGTAGTGTTTGTAGTAGGGTAGTCTGTCAACAAGGTAGTTTATTCGTCCGCAAACGCATACACAGGTGAGAAAATATGCGTTTGTAATATTTGTGTTGGAACATTGTCATACTAATAAGTTACCTAGGTACAAACAGATAAACATTCAATGGAAATTGTAGCTCGGTTATAATTTTTTTAAAGCTGTTCAATAAGTCAGAATTGGATTTCAAACCTAGAATTTCTCTGAGATAACTTTGCCATTGTAGTCACTAATTTATATTAAAATTTCTTCCAACACCAGTTCGCTTTATTGCACTTCCCTTTTCCTTAACCACACGGTTTTAATCTATCTGGTTGTTTGTCCATCTCTTTATTTACTGGTTTATTTTTGTACTCTTTTTCATTAAGGTTCTGTTACTAAAATTATTTAAAAATTGTTTTAGAAAATGTAACAAAAACTTTAAATAACCTTAACTGTAGAACAAAATTTAAAAAATAATGCATAATATTCTGTTGTGTTGTATGTTTACCATTATACCTTCTACTTTGTTCCATAGTTATAGTCTTTCGTACACAGATGGCAGCAGGTTAAATATATAGACTAGTAGTACTTGTTGAAATTCCATTGTTATTTTGAAAACTGTTAGATAGTTTAGAAGTTTAGAGAAAATGGTGAAATACTGTTTTTTCTCTCTTTGGAAACAACTGATTCTTCAGATAGTGTGAAAGTCCACATAGGTTGTATTGAATATGAAGTCTTGAGGAGACAGCATTTCTTAAAGCTATATTCCTCTTCTGCCTTGAACGTTGTTATCTATATTTTTTCCTTTATGTCAAGAAGTAGCCTTAACTTTGCAAATCAAAGATGACATCATCACCATTTAACTTCGTGTTTATATTTCTGCCTCTTGAAACCAGTGATGTTGATGTATCATAACTATAGTAGTTTGACAAATACACATTGATAAAATATTTACCAAACTTTAAAATTACTTGTGTTGATATGCTTGCCTAAACCTTTGAAGGTGGTACCCAAGCATGACTGCAATCTGATCTGAGAGACCCCTTCGGTCACGATACAGACCATGGGATTGCACCTAGAAAGTTACCCTCCCAGGCACATGTCCAGGCAAGGTTGTTTATGGAAGACCAGTTGTCACCCATGCATACCGGCCTCCCCTCTCCATACCACCAGTGTTATCCAAGGGAAAGGTAAAGGGGCCGATACAGCTTGGCACCTGTGATGTCGCAACTCATTTCTACAGCTGTGTGAACTGGAGCAATGTGAAATAAAGTACCTTGCTCAAGAACACAACACGCAGCCCAGTCCTGGATTCAAGCTCACAACCTCACGATCATAAGCTTGACGCTCTAACCACTGAGCCATGTGCCTTCACATCTGATAACCTGTAAAAAATTAAGTGAATAAAGGAATATACAAATACTACTCTTATATGGCATGAGTTGAACAGCCTGACAGAAACTGGCAATGCTGGGAGCTGCACCAGGTTCCATAGCCTGTTTTTGCAGGGTTTCTACAACCACATGCCCTTCCTAATGCCAACCACTTTACAGAGTGCACTAGGTAATTTTTATGTGGCACCAGCCTCAACAGGATCACCAGCGGATGAAATGTGGATGGAGGGAGAATCCTTCATGCGCGGGACAGAGCCCCTCATGGGTAAGCATTATCAAGGTGTTCTTTTTTTTTTTATATACACAAAAAGGGTAGAACACATGAATGGCTTAAGTAATTTTCATAAATGAAATTAAAATGAGCTAAGATAAATAATTCTGAGAAGCTAGTGGCATGTATTTGAACAATAAAGATAACTAAGGGTAGATTAATATACAAGATACATCCATGATTTATCAAAAAATTATCTTTGCTTCAAATGAGGGTAGACTAATTGTTTGGTGACAATTCTTCCATGTTATTTCTCTTATCTCCCTTTCAGTTCCTTTCTTGGCACAAATGTGATTGTGTCCTAAAGTGTTTGTTTCCCAATCACATTGTTTCAGGTTCATTCAGTCCCACTGCATGGCACTTTGGGCGAGTGTCTTCTTTTATAGCTCTAGACTGACCAAAGCCTTGTCAGTTGATGGAAACTGTAAGAAGCCTGTGGCTGTGTGGTGAGAAGCTTGCTTCCCAATCACATGGTTCTGAGTTCAGTCCCACTGCGTGGCACCTTGAACAAGTATCTTTTATGATATCCTTGGGTTGACTAAAGCCTTGTGAGTGGATTTGGTAGATGGAAACTGAAAGAAGCCTGTCATATATGTATATATGCATATCTATGTGTGTGTGTCTGTGTTTGTTTACGTTGGTGTGTTTACGTCCTCATAACTTAGCAGTTTGGCAAAAGAATTAGTACTAGGCTGAAAAAAAAAAAGCAAGTGCTAAGTTTATTTGTTCAACAAAAACTCTGCAATATGGTGCCCCGGCATGGCTGAGTTTAATAACTGAAACACGTGAAAGTTAACAAAATAAAAGATCAGCAATTTGTGTACAGCCCATGGCACTGTGGAAAGGTAGTTGTTACAAATGACTATGATCATTTTATATTTTTTATTCTTTTATTTGTTTCAGTCATTTGACTGTGACCATGCTGAGGCACCATATCTAGTTGAGCAAATAGACCCCAGAACTTATTCTTTTTTGCCGGACTGCTAAATGATGGGGACGCAAACACACTTGCATTGGTTGTCAAGCAATGTTGGGGGGACAAACACACACACACATACATACATATATACGATGGGCTTCTTTCAGTTTCCATCTACCAAATCCACTCACAAGGCTTTGCTTGGCTTGAAGCTGTAGTAGAAGACACTTGCCCAAGGTGCCATGCAGTGGGACTAAACCCAGAACCATGTGGTTGGTAAGCAAGCTTCTTACCACAAACCCACTCCAACGCCATATGGCACCTTGGGCAAGTGTCATCCACTTGGGCCGACCAAAGACTTGTAAGTTGATTTGGTAGATGGAAACTGGAAGAAGCCCGTTGGGTATATATACATATGTATGTTTGTCCACCACCATCGCTTGACAACCACGTGTTGGTGTGTTTATGTCCCTGTAACATTAGTGACTTGGCAAAAAGAGACTGATAGAATAAGTACCAGCATGGCCACAGTCAAATGACTGAACAAGTAAAAGAAAGAATATATATGTGCAGGAGTGGCTTTGCAGTAGGTAGCTTGCTACCCAACCGCATGGTTCCGACTTCAGTCCCTTTGTGTGGCACCTTAGTCAAGTGTCTTCTTCTATAGCCTCAGGCTGACCAAAGCCTTGAGTAGATTTGGTATACGGAAACTAAAAGAAGCCTGTCATATATATATATATATATATATATATATATATGTATGTCTGCATGTGTACTTGAACACATGCATGGCACACAGACGCATATATATGCATCTGTGTCTACATATATTGTTTGGCATTAGGAAGTGCATTCAGCTGTAGAAACCATGCCAAACCAGACACTGAAGTACAGTAAGTCCTTGAGCTCATCAGATCCTGTCAAATTGTCCAGCGTGGTACATTGACATTAAACTGTGATGATGATACATACAATATAGATGTAAATATAAAGGGTAAAGAACCCTTCCTTTCGATCATGAATGATCATGGGATTGCACCTAGAGGCACAAGTTTGGGCAAGGTTGTTTATGAAAGACTGGCAGTCACCCATGCATATCAGCCTTCCCTCTCCATGCCACTGATGTTATCCAAGGGAAAGGCAAAAGCTAGATACTGCTTGGCACCAGCTGAGTGAACTGGAGCGACATGAAATAAAGTGTCTTGCTCAATAACACAACGCACAGCCTAGTCCAGGAATCAAACTCACTACCTCATGATTGTGAGCCCAACACTTTAACCACTGAGCCATGGGAAACTGCTTATCTATTGAATAAAATCCATTCTGTCTGTCTGTGTGTGTGTCTTCTAGGATCTCGGGCATCATCCATCCGATTGCACTCAAATTTGATACCAATGGTATCAGGGCGTGTATAAGTCTTGAAAAAATTACAAAAATTGATTCCAGGTGAGAATACGATCGATAAAGCTGTGGGAACGTGCATTTGTAAAATCGTTTTTCTTGGAATAGAAAAAAAGTCTTGTTATTTCTTCTTTTGCTGGTGTCTCAAATTTAGATTAAATCAGTGTTTCTCAAAGTCGTTTTGACAAAATTTGGTTTAAATGTTTGACAACTCAGCACCACCCACTGGACGGGGGGCGTTTTGCTTGTTATATATAATTAGGAATAATATTATAATGGTTAATGGGTAGCAGATACGTTCAGGGTATTGAGGTGTCCTCTACATGCTATAAGCTGCTTATTGTTATTAAAAAATCGATCTCATTGCATGCTTTCCATTATATGTATGTGAACACACACATGTACATATATGTATAAATTATGAGGGGAGCTTCAGATCAGGATGTTCACATAAGTTCGATTTCTGCCATTTTGATGGGGATTTTTCCTATTTATTTTTTCACCATGGTCTTGGAAATGAAGGGTGGCATCTTTGTATGAAAAAAATTTTTTTAATTTGATTTTCTTTTTCATACCGATTATGGCTAATTTTGTTTTGCATTACGCACTTAAAAACCATTTGAGAAGCCTTTTTGGTAAAAGGGGGAAAAAAATTGAAAACAAACATTTTCAGATGAAAAAATGTGATTTAAAGGACATTTGGCTGGGATTTCTTGCACTACCCTCGACCACCTTCTTTCTTTGTCACTCTCACATGTCTTTTTTTCAATAATTTTCTCTCTGTAAATATATTTTATGGTTTGATGATGCAGAGGTAACACACGGGTAGGCCATTGCTGGGATTTAAGCAACAAAAAATAAAAAATTTGAATTTTTAACCCCCACCACGAACCAAGCGAAGTCGTGTGTGTGTGTAAGAAAAATATACATTTTTAAAAAATCACTGTGGATAAATCCCAGTCCTGACCTCAGGATCTCCAATATTTAAAAATTATAAACAGAAACAATGGGGGGGGAGGGGGGTTGAAAAAAAATCATAAATTTTCAAAAATTCTTTTTTCATGGAAAAGGCTTCTCCCATGGATTTTAAGTGAAACAGAAATCCAAAGTGCGGGGTGGGGGATAAGGAATAAAAATCTTCAAAAGGTCCTTTCATCATTTCGAAGGCCGTGGTGAAAAACAAAATTGGGAAAAACCCCGACCTAACGGAGAAAATGAGACTTTTGTGGGCGTTCTGATGGGAAAGTCGGCTAATTACAACCATGCTAATTGCATTCCGTAATGAGTTCTTTTAATTTTCTTAACTATATAATACACGCGCACGTTGAGTGTCTCTCTCTCTATGTATGTGTGTATGTATATATATATATATCTCTCCTTCTCTTTAGGGGACAATACAGCATGATATGGGGGTCAGTATGTGTGTATATATATTTAAACCATATATATATATAAGCACATCCATACATATAATACACGCGCACGTTGTGTGTGTGTATATAACAAATAATATATTATTACCCACAATTCCTTTCAAATAAGACATCCGGTTCCGGTGGTCTATTCCTGTTCTTGTATTTTTTCCGTTTATGTAATTCTAACCAGAAATTAGCGCTCCACCCCTGGCTATCCCTCTCAACGAAGGTAGGAACACCATTACGTTTCCTTTGTGCCCCTAAATATACACAATGGAATGTTTCGCCTTCCTCGGCCAACTCGGCCCACATTCCGTCAACTTTCCTTTTGTCCATTTCTACATCTTAATTAATCTTTTCTCTCTCGGGTTTTATTGAAAAATGCAGGAACACTTCAACATATAGTTCTGTCAGACTTTGCCCGTAACAGTTTTTCCTCCATGTCTTGACTAGTTTTCACGTTGATCCGGTGTTTCTCTGGTGATATCCTATTTCCATGTCGGAAAAAACAAACTAAAACGAAAGTATACAGCGGATATAATTGTTTCCCTATTGAATACTTTTGTTTATAACAACGTTTATTTTTATGGACGCATTTTGGTTATAGAAACATTCTATTATACACGATCGAAGGCAGCGAGCTGGCAGAATCGTTAGCGCGTCGCACAAAATGCTCATTGATTCAGGCTCTATATGTTCTGAGTTCAAATCCTACCGAGGTCGATAAAATAAAGGACCAGTCAAGGATCTTTTCCTTTTGAACGGTACATGTCGACACAATTTCTAGTTAACTAAACACTTTAAAACTTCGTATTCTGGTAGAATGTGTCAAAATAAAACATTTTTGGCGATCTTTCGTTACATTTTTTTCTCTTGGCTTTCTTGAGAAAATTGTAATTCGTTTGTTTAATTTTTCGAATTTAACCAATCAATTGATAAAAAAATAAAAAAGTGGACATAAAGATAAAGTAAGGTAAGAATAAGGAGATACAGAAAAATACGTGGTGGTTAGTGATGAAGGTTTAGGATGTTTTTGGTGAGTGTCATAAATTAAAACTTAATTATCTGGGGAACTGTATGGTAGTGGGCAGATGGTCAATTTAAGTTGTATGTTCTAAGTATGGTGTGTGTCTATAAACTTATCTACTTACTCATAAAAAACTGGGAATCAATCAACATATATATACACATACACGCACACACATATAAGTATGTATATGTGTGTGTATATATATATGTGTGCATGCTTGTGCACATATGTGTGTGTATGTGTATGTATACATGTATATACATTTCTAGTACCTCTTTGTCCGAGTGCATAAGGATACATATGCACGTGTGTAGAAATGTGAATGGGTGTACTTGTTTCTGTGCATGTGGGGGTATGTATACATATGTCTATGATTTTGAATCTGGGTGTGTTTGTATATACATGTATTTATGTGCACGCATGTGGACGGGTGTATGTATGCATATATAAACAGCTGTGAGCATGCATGAACTTCAGTGAACCTGTATGGACGCATACATGTCGATGTATGCGTGTGTTTGTTTGTGTATGGATCTCATTGAATATGTGTACACATGTACTTATACATATATACATATATATATGTGTGTAAGGATAGATATATATCCATATATATACATATACGTATATATATACACACACATACACATACACACATGTTCTCTCTCTCACTTTCTCCTCATCCACCTCACCCTCTTGTACTGTCTTATATTCCTCCCCACAACTACGAAACTCTATAAAATGATTAAAATTCCCCACAAAGGAACTTATTTTGATTTGAAAACCCCACTAGAATGGGAGAAAACGCTAATGATCTAAGTGATATGATATATATGTAAAAAATGTAATATATAAATAAATATCTGTAAATATAAACCATCCGATCTTCTGATTACCTCATTTCTTCTAATATATATATATATATACACACACACACATGTGTACTTTATCTTTATGTCCACTTTTTTATTTTTTTATCCTTTTCTATTTGTAGTGGATGCGTGGATGTATTAATAAATACATAAGTGCTTTGTAATAAATTAAAGATTTATTATCACTACATCAATTTGTAAGCAATGTTACACATCGCTTGTACAAAATGCATATTAGATAGTGGTTGCAAATAATACATATTAAAGGAATGCATAATACAGGATACACATTAAAGCAGAATATGTTTGATGGTGTGTGTGTGTGTGCGTGTGTGTAAATCATGCATGACAGAGTCACCTTTCTGATTATTCTTTCGTCGTCCTCATAAATGCGTGGCGTTCTCTTAAACGTTGGTTCGGGTTCTCTCTAGATACCTATTTCTCCGTTCTATTTATAACATCTCAAATAGCCAGAAAAATAGATATACCGCAAGAGTGTTATTGCGTACAGTAGGTCGCTGGTCGTCCTGTTAAACTTCGCCTGACCTGCTCGGGTCAGAGGTCGAAGGGAGACGATCCATCATTTTTTGTCAGAACAAAGAGATTCTGATTTCGCGCCTTTTTGTGCATTGGTATTTTACGACCAATGATTCTTGGGTCTGATTTCGAATCCAAGCTTTGAGAAGGAAGTGCTAATTCTTACACTACTCCCCTTCTAGTGAGAAAGCCACAGAGATCGAACGATATTGGAAATGTATTATTATTATTATTTTTATTATTTTTTTTTTTTGATTGTGTGCATGTAGAAAAAAAAATTTTTTTTACACATTGAACGATAAAAATATGGATGAAAGGTTTACAATTTGTATGTGCTATATGGTGGGCAATATGTATATGTGCCCAGGCAGAATTATGTTGGCGCGTTGAAAGAGATGTGCGTCTATTGATTACTCGACCTACTAGAGGTCTAATAGAGACAAGGTATCTTTCTGTGGCGAAAAAAAAAATCGAGTGATAGCACGCATGAGAACAAGATTTGTAAATGTGTGTGGATATACAGTTAGCAAAAAAATATATTTATGAGAAAGCAAACATTTTGAAGAGAAAACAAAAAATATGTACATGCAAAAATGAAAGAAATGTTCATCGGCAAAGTTCGATTTTGAAATGTTCCGTAAAAGTTCATACAGACAGTTTTTGTTTTCATTTTTTTTTTCTTTACGTACACAAATGTTCTTTGATTTCTCTGGGTGGGTGATGCAGTTATGTGTTCATTAGGAAGATGGATACGTTAGGAGTTCAGAACTTACCCGAAAAACTTGCACAAACCTTGCTGGCCCTCGAACTGTTCTTCCTGATTTGGTGTGTCGGGGTTGTGCAGCATCTGTGGTGTTCGCTGGAGTTGCCGAGTCTGTTTGAGGAAAAGAGGGGACTGAATGTAAGTCCTCCTCGATGAAAGCTTTTTTTAAACGATCAATCGAGACCGTATTTCGTTTACCTCCAATATCGAGGACGAAATACTTGGGTTCTCTTTTGATGACCTTGTAGGGCCCGGAATATGGTGGTCGAAGTTGAGAGGGTATCCCATCATTCCTCACGAAGACATGAGTCCATGTGTTGATATCTTTTGGGACACGTGAAACGACGTTCTGTTGTCTGGGGCCTGAGGGTGATACTTGCGACATGGATGTTCGTAATCGGTGCACATATTGTTGTGGGTCAGGGAAGTTTTGTGAAACAGGTTCGATCATCTGCCCAGGTAAGGTGAGTGTTGTGCCATAAACGAGTTCGGCCGGAGTATATCTCAGTTCTTCCTTAATCGTGGATCGAATTCCAAGGAGGATGAGAGGGAGATGTTCCAACCAGTGAGAACTGTTTGGAGCTGCTTTTATAGATGCCTTGAGTTGGCGGTGAAAGCGTTCCACCATGCCATTTGCTGCAGGGTGGTAAGCTGTAGTGCGGGTGTGTTTACACCCGAGGAGACGAGTCAGCTCGGTGAAAAGGTGGGAATCGAACTGACGTCCTCTGTCTGTGGTAATTGTTGCGGGTGTGCCAAAACGCGAAACCCATTGTGATATCAGCGTTTTAGCGACCGTTTCTGCTGATATATCAGATAGGGGCCAGGCTTCGGGCCATCGCGAGAACCTATCTACGCAAGTTAGCAAATATGAATAGTTCTGCGAAGGTGGCAGGGGTCCAACGATATCAATGTGAACGTGCTGAAATCGTGCATCGGGCTGCGAAAATGAACCGATTGGTGATTTTATGTGCCGGTGGATTTTCGCTTTTTGGCACGCAACACAGCACTTGGTCCATTCTCTGATATCCTTGTTGATACTGGTCCACACAAAACGGGTCGATATTAGCTTTTGAGAGGAGCGAATACCAGGATGTGACAGAGAATGTAGAGCGGAGAAAACTTCTCGACGATATTTCTGTGGTACATAAGGGCGTTGGTAACCAGTGGAAATATCACACCAAATATGGGCTGTGGATGATGGTAGTGGAACATGCTGAAATTTCAGAGATGACGAATTCCGGAGCTTTAGAAGTTCTTCGTCATTCTCCTGGTCAGCTGCTATACGTGCCAGATCAATTGTAGACGTGGTGTGGATAGCATTGATCTGCGCACGTGAAAGTGCATCGGCTGCCACGTTGGTCGTCCCTTTGATGTGGCGTATATCCGTCGTGTACTGCGATATGAAGTCGAGGTGACGAATTTCTCTCGGCGAATGGCGATCCGGTTTGGTGTTAAATGCGTATACTAATGGCTTGTGGTCGGTATATATGGCAAAATTGGTACCTTCTAGCATATGACGGAAATGCTTAACGGCCAGGTATGCCGCCAATAATTCCCGACTGAATGTGCTGTATTTGGTTTCCGCGGGTTTTAACCGCTTAGAAAAGAAAGACAACGGTTGCCATATACCGTCAACAAGCTGTTGTAGCACACCTCCGATTCCGGAATCGGATGCATCAACGAGTAAACATCGTGGGGCGTCTGGTTTTGGATAAACCAACATGGTAGCGCTAGATAACGCTTTTTTCAGGGCAGCGAAAGAAACGAGTTGATCTTCGGTCAGAGCTATATCTGCGTTTTTGCAGGTTCGCTGACGTAGCAAATCCGTGAGCGGTTGCGCTGTTTCAGCGAGGTGGGGCACGAACCGTCGATAGAAATTCGCTAGACCGAGATATTCCCTTAATTTGCGGAGAGATGTGGGTGGTGGAAAATCCACGATGGCCTTGACTTTCTCGGGAAGAGGACGAATTCCATTTTTATCGACTATATGGCCGAGAAAATGAAGGGAAGCAACTCCGAACAAACATTTGGTAGGGTTGATAACAATTCCAAATTGACGTAGTCGTCCGAATAGCAGGTGAAGGTGTTGATTATGCTCTTCGTCCGAGTTACTGGCCACGAGTATGTCGTCTATGTAGGCATAGACGAAAGGCAAACCTCTAGTCACCATGTCGATAAACCTTTGGAATGTCTGTGCCACGTTTCGTAAACCGAAAGGCATACGCAGGAATTCAAACATTCCGAAAGGTGTAGTCACTGCTGTCTTTGAGATGTCTGCAGGTTCGACTGGGATTTGGTTGTATGCTCGCACCAGGTCGATTTTTGAAAAGATGCGAGCTCCATGCAGCAAGCTCGAAAAGTCCTGAAGAAAAGGCACCGGATAGGCATCACTGATAGTGCTTTTATTCAGTGATCGATAATCGCCGCAAACCCGCCAATCGGTCGATGATTTTTTTGGGACGCAGTGTATCGGCGAGGACCAGTTGCTGCTGGAAACGCGGATGATTCCGAGGTCGAGCATGTGCTGGAATTCCCGCTTGACGGCCTGGAGACGATCAGGTGGTAACCTTCTGGGCCTTGCAGCAACAGGTGGACCGCTGGTTTTGATGTGGTGGGTAACGTCGTGCTTTATCGGCTGGTTATGAAAAACTGGCCGGGCGACATCTGGATAATCATTCAGGATGGAACTGTGACGAGTCGTTGTCGTAAGCATTACAGTTGGGCTGACTGTGTCCATTCGAGCGGCTATACCGCGCACAGTAAGCTTGGTGGTGGTGTCGACAAGTCGTCTGTTCTTTATGTCTACCAGGAGACCGAAATGATGCAGGAAATCGGCTCCTAAGATAGGGGTCGGCAGTTTAGCGACGACGAATACCCACTGAAATGTGCGGCGTAGTCCTATGTTTAATGTTAGGGACTGTTCACCGTAGGTTGGAATGGGTGAATGGTTGACTGCCTGAAGACAGACTGATGTCTCTTTTCTTTTTCCAGAAGTGTTGGAGACTGGGATGATGCTGACTTCCGCACCTGTGTCAACCAGGAAACGCGTGCCTGTTACACGATCGCAAACGAAAAACAGGCGACTGTGTGGGTGCGAACCAGGAACTTCCGTCGCGTTCAATTCCTGGCTGTGCCGTTTCCCGAACTGGGTGAGGAAAACGAGCACGGTACCGTACATTTTTGTGCCCGTGTTCCGAATGTTCGGTGGTACCAACACGTGTCATGTGAGTTTCGGGTAGCACTGGGGCTTCGAGACCGTCTGCCATCTCGTCGAGATCGGCTGGTGCTTCGACGCTGGGGACTAAACTTTAGGGCTTGTATTTGGGCTGTGAGAATTTGTATTTGCGCAGCTTGCTGCGTCATTAATGCACGCAAATCCGAAATCTCTGAAGAACTGGTTTGTGCACGGAAAGGATTGGTACTGGGAGCGGCTGGCGTCACCGTTGATACCGTTGGATATCTGTGCGGTACTTCGGCTATTTTGTCAGCTAGCTCCACCAGTTCTTCAAGGGATGTGTTTTCTCTGGTGGACGCGAGAACAACCTGGGTATTGGAGGGCAGACGCTGGAGAAAAAGTTGCTTGAAGATTTTTTCTGGGAGCGTCTCATCTCCGAGAAGCTGTTTCATTCTCCGAAGAAGCTGGGACGGCGTTTTGTCACCCAATTCTTCCGATATCAGAAGCTGGTGAAGTCTTTTTTGTTGGGATTCTGAGGTTCTGTTTATTAACGTGGTTTTAAAAACTTCATATGAAACAGAACCGGGTGGTGCCATGATAAGGTCGCGTATCACGTTCGTTATTTCTGGTGACAGAGAACTGATAACGTGAGAAAGTCGAGCCGCATCGCTCGATATTCTGTGAGAGGCAAACTGTGCCTCTATATGGTGAAACCACAATGTCGGGTCGTGGGTCCAGAATGGTGGAATTTTTAACGAGATCGCCGCTTGGAATGCCATGTCGATGTTGGCCGCTGGATTTTGTTCCGGGAGATTCATTGTTTTCGTCGGAATTTTCAGTTGCTTCGTTGCTGGTGATGTGCAAACTGTAATTCTTCGACGCGGTTGATGAAGCTGGTTCCGGGGAAGGCGCGATTCGTTTTGCGGGGTCACCAAATGTAGTGGATGCGTGGATGTATTAATAAATACATAAGTGCTTTGTAATAAATTAAAGATTTATTATCACTACATCAATTTGTAAGCAATGTTACACATCGCTTGTACAAAATGCATATTAGATAGTGGTTGCAAATAATACATATTAAAGGAATGCATAATACAGGATACACATTAAAGCAGAATATGTTTGATGGTGTGTGTGTGTGTGCGTGTGTGTAAATCATGCATGACAGAGTCACCTTTCTGATTATTCTTTCGTCGTCCTCATAAATGCGTGGCGTTCTCTTAAACGTTGGTTCGGGTTCTCTCTAGATACCTATTTCTCCGTTCTATTTATAACATCTCAAATAGCCAGAAAAATAGATATACCGCAAGAGTGTTATTGCGTACAGTAGGTCGCTGGTCGTCCTGTTAAACTTCGCCTGACCTGCTCGGGTCAGAGGTCGAAGGGAGACGATCCATCATTTTTTGTCAGAACAAAGAGATTCTGATTTCGCGCCTTTTTGTGCATTGGTATTTTACGACCAATGATTCTTGGGTCTGATTTCGAATCCAAGCTTTGAGAAGGAAGTGCTAATTCTTACATATTTTTATTTTTCGGCTTCATTTTTTCGCTTCTTTATCTTTATTTGTATTTCCTTGCTATTTTTCACTTCTACACTACCACAATACAGCTCCAGAACTTTAGACCCCCCCCCCCCAACACACACACACACGCGTACACGTAGGACATCCTTTGTATCTTTATATACTTTTTTTTACATCTTTACCCTTTTATTACATTTTGCACTTACTATTATCCTGTATAATCAGGTTTAGATTTATACATATACTTCTTCCTCTTTGTGATCCCAACTTCATTAAAGATTCACCCCCTTCCACTTCTTCCCTCTTTACCTCAACATCCAACCTCCTCATTCTTTATCAAGTGAAAAAACGGTATGGACGTTTTGGTGTCTCGCTATGCCATATACAGCTGTGAAGATTTGCATTCCCAACGAAACTCTTTTTCCCAAACTTCTTCTCAAACCTGCTATAATGTAATACATGTCTTTGGTGTGGTAATTGTACACGGCTGAAGAAGGCTATTGACATACATGTTACATCAATTATGCATTGATATAAATTGTCCAATAAAGCCAGAAACATATGTACTGCTAAATCCTTTGCATCCTGTTTTTCTTTTGATAAATATATATATATATATATACATATATGTAGTTCTTTTTGGCGCTGTTTACTACCCTAATTAACATCACCCATTTCAACCACATGTCCATGTGACTGTCTTTCCTCTTTCTATCTCCATATATTACCCATGTCTGTTTTGCTGTCTTTTCAATGCCTGTGACTTATACACTCTTCACTAATGACCTCTGCTGTTATTTATTTCAGGGTATCTGGTGAGACGACAGACTGAAGACTAAAGAATGACATGATCAAGGATATAAGGATCTTGTTTATGTAACTTCACTTCTATCAATATGAATTATTTCTTGTTAATTGCAGTTTACTCCATTATGACTGACTCTGTATAACTTTTTACACTCTTCCTGTGATGGTGTCACAGCAAAGTTTACTGAGACGTTCCTCTTTCTTACATTTATCTATTTATGGCTTGGCCGTAACGGAATTATTTCTGAATTCAAGACTGAATTACAAGAAAAATATTTTTGTCTTTCAGCTGAGACATAATCAAGTTTTGAAGAAAATAGCATTTTTGAAAATTTTTAGTAGAAATATATCTCTTGAAAATTACAGAGGAAACGTAGTTTTCTATTTTATGAAGATTCAACAGTATGGAAGAGAAACTTAGTGAAAGTCAGATACATAAGGAAAAAACACCTGATAGTAATGATGTCTCTCATCAAACAGGAAAGATGTACAGGTGTGATGTCTGTGGAAAGTCTTTTAAAATAAGAAAATATTTCACTCAACATAAATTGATGCATACAGATTCAAAATTGTTTGGCTGTGATATATGTGGTAAAAAATTCTCTTCGAATGAATATTTATCTAACCATAAACATCTTCATACAGGTCTGAAACCATACAACTGTAGTATTTGTGGCAAAGTATTCTCACGAAATAGGGATTTATTGACACACAAACGTATTCACACAGGTGAGAAGCCATTCCATTGTGATATTTGTGGTAAAACCTTCACTGTAAATGGTTCTTTATCTGTACACAAACGTATTCACACAGGAGAAAAACCATACCACTGTGATATCTGTGGTAAAAGCTTCTCTGCAAGTAGTTCGGTAACAACACACAAGCTTATTCACACGGGTGAGAAACCCTATCACTGTGATCTTTGTGGGAAAGCATTCTCTGTAAATAGTAGCTTATCTAAACACAAGCGCTTTCACACAGGAGAGAAGCCATATCACTGTGATATTTGTGGTATGACGTTCTCTCAGAGTTCTAATTTAATGGCCCATAAACGTATTCATACAGGAGAAAAACCGTATCACTGTGATATTTGTGGTAAAAAGTTCTCTACTAATGAATATCTATCAAACCACAAATATATTCACACAGGGGAAAAACGATACCATTGCGATATTTGTGGTAAAGCATTCTCCCAAAGAGGTAATTTGCTTTCCCATAAACCTCTTCATTCAGGAGAGAAACCCTACCAGTGTGATATATGTGGTAAACATTTCTCTACAAATCAGTATTTATCTAACCACAAGCGTATCCATACAGGATTGAAGCCGTGCCCCTGCGACATTTGTGGTAAAGCTTTCTCTCGAAACAGTCATTTGAATGAACACAAACGCATTCACACAGGTGAGAAACCATTCCATTGTGATGTTTGTGGTAAATCGTTCACTATAAATGGTCATTTAACTAAACACAAACGTATTCACACAGGAGAGAAACCATATCAATGTGGCGTCTGTGGCCGGATGTTCACCGATAGTTCTACTTTACTCACTCATAGACGAATCCACACAGGAGAAAAACCGTATCACTGTGATATTTGTGGCAAATCTTTCTCTGCCAATGATTCTTTATCCAAACACAAACGTATTCACACGGGAGAAAAACCATATCGTTGTAATATCTGTGGAAAAGCATTTTCTGAAAGTAGTTCTGTATCAACACATAAACGTATTCACACTGGTGAGAGGCCATATCACTGTGATATCTGTGGAAAAACATTCACTGCTAGTAATTCATTATCTACACACCGAAGTATTCACACAGGAGAGAAACCATATGAATGTGATATATGTAGTAAAGCTTTCTCACGCACTTGTAACTTATTGCGACATCGGCGTCTTCACACAGGAGAGAAACCATATCACTGTGATTTCTGTGATAAAACATTCACTTCTAGTACTGACTTAAACACACACATACGCATTCATACAGGAGAGAAACCATACAACTGTGATATCTGTGGTAAATCATTCTCTCGAAGTGGTCATTTGTTGAACCATAAACGCATTCACACAGGTGACAAACCTTATCACTGTGATGTATGTGGTAAGGCATTCTCTCAACAAGGTCATCTTCTAGCCCACAAATGTTTACACAAAAGAGTAACTACTCCTCTATGACATTTGTTAATGTTAATCAGTTAACTCGGTATAAACAAATATGTTTGTAGACTCTCTTACCACCCTCCTCCTCCTCCTTTCTTAACTGGGCTTGGGACCAGCTAGGGCAGAGTTCCTTCAAAAGTTATTCTTAAGATAACCATCTTCGACCCCATCATCAACACACTTCAACCCCTTCCCCCCACACAATTTGTCTTGTCTTTCTGTCTTTCCTACACTCACCTCTGCTCTTAAGATTTGGCTGGTTTCAGTTGAACTCCACTCAGGCCCAGGCCTTCCTCACTCACACGCCTCTCCTCTCATCACTCATATTGTTTAGCCATCCTCAACGGCCACACTCAACACTTCATCCCTAGAATGACAAGAGACTTCATTAAAACTTATGAAATATCATCACTGGATATTATTTACATAGTAGTTTTTTTTTTATATCACTGTTGTTTAATGTTGTTGAAATTGTTTTGAATATTTTAGTTTTGTTATGTGAAATGAAAATAAAAACCTGGCTATAATTGCTACCTCTATAAAGTTGTTGTTGTGTTGCCCCAAGTCAGCACTTAAAAAAAAAATTTTTTTGTCTCGTCTAGAGGAAAGGATTGTATTCATGGCTTCTACGAGACCCTGAGACCAACGAAGTTGACACTTAATGTTCTGCTTGAATTGTTAAAAGAATTGATAATGTGGGGAGGTAACTCAAGACAGACAACATTCTGAAAAGGAAGGAGTTTGCATAATGTTTAGTGTGTTGTCCGGTGTGCAAAGTGGTTGCGTTATGAGAATCAAGAGTATGAGTGAGTTGGGAGGTTTGGAGTGTAGATGGCATCAGACAAGTCAGCTCTGAAGACCAGCTAGGGTAGCGTTCCTTTAAAAGTTATTCTCAAGATGATTAAATCATAAGATTACAGACATCTTCGACCCCATCACCAACACACTCCAACCTCTTCCTCACACATAATTTGTCTTTTTTGTCTTTCCTACACTCACCTCTGCTCTTAAGATTTGGCCGATGAGCAGAAAGCACAGTAGCAGCAGTTGAAGAGGCAGAAAGAGGAGCCAGGATATCTGAAGGCCAGAAGTTGGGTGGTGTTCATGAGCAGTTGCATGCCAGTCTGTCAGGTAACTTTGGAAACTGTTGAGGATATCTATGTGTTGTGTGTGTAGTAGCAGTCCTGTCCCAGTAGTACTTCTTCATTGTGGCTGAGGCTTTGTACAACATCAGTAATTGGGGTGAGCTTCTAAAGTATTTCCTGGCTCTGAAGAGATGGATCACTCTTAGTTATGTTGAAGATGTGTGTTCACCAGCAGAGATCCTCAATGATGATGAAGCCCATCATTAGTATTACTCATGATGGTTCTGGTTGTGTGTTGTACATGTTTGGTGAGGTGACTGTTTTCTTGATAAACACAATTTCATTATCATTGCTTTAATGCCTGCTTGTCATTGCTTACCAGGAACGGCTTGAATTTATTAAAGCAAATTTTCTGTGGTCAGATGCTCTTCTTGTTGCCAACTCTCACTTGTTTCCATGCAAGATAATATTTTCCCATGGCTGGGCATATTTTTGGAGCACATTGGGAATGAATGGCACTACTTGTATGACAGTTGCACTCATTTACAACTACCACACAATGTCAAGGCAAGTACAAGGAGATACAAACATACACATATACATATGTATATGTGCTTGTATGTATGCATTTATACCCTTTCACCCTTTTTACTTGTTTCAGTCATTTGACTGTGGCCATGCTGGAGCATCACCTTTAGTCGAGCAAATTGACCCCAGGACTTATTCTCTGTAAGCCTAGTACTTATTCTATAGGTCTCTTTTGCCAAACCACTAAGTTATGGGGATGTAAACACACCACCATCGGTTGTCAAGCGATGTTGGGGGGGACAAACACATAAACACACACACACATACACATATATATATATATATATATATATATATATATATACACGACGGGCTTCTTTCAGTTTCTGTCTACCACATCCACTCACAAGGCTTTGGTCAGCCCGAGGCTATAGTAGAAGACACTTGCCCAAGGTGCTACACAGTGGGAATGAACCTGAAACCATGTGGTTGGTAAGTAAGCTACTTACCACACAGCCATTCCTGTGCCTATATGCACACAATTCTTTCAGCATCTACCATATCCTCTCAAATACGTGGGTTGACCAGAACTATAGTAGATGATACTTGCCCAAAAGTTGGTTGGCTTGGGACTGTAGCAGATGACACCTGCCCAAAACTTTGTGGTTGGTAAGTAACTTTCTTAACCACAGCCACACCTGCAGTGGTTGTATTTTCTCTCTTTTGAAGGTGACACAATCAGTTTCAAGACCTCGTTATGGTGCAAGAGCATGACATGAGGTGTCGAGGTTGCATGTGGATTACACTTTTAGTAGAAGGTTAGGGAAGAGTTAGGGGCCATGCCGTGTGTATGTGTAGGAATGGGCATTGTTGAGTTAGTGGCATGTAGATCATTTGATGTATAGGAGTTGATATTATGGATCAGAGAGTGTTTTATTTGTCAATACAGTGTAGTATGACCTGACCTGAAACTACTGATATGTAAAATGGTCGAAGCCCATAAACAAGCAGAGATTTGTGTGCCAGACATAGTCAAAATTTTTACTAATGTCAGTCTATTCATTGCTACTTCCAAAACTTCAAGGGTGAGTGATGTAGGTGGTGGTGGGAGAGAGTAGGCCTCTAGTAGATTGGCCTTTTATTTTGAAAGCCATACTGATAGACATTAAAGACAGTGAGAGAGAGAGAGTCAAGGTGTTGGAGAAAATTGTTAATGGTTGAAATATAAGAAGGATAGTAAGGCCAGAGGAGTTAACTTTTTGGAAATGAGACACTGAAGCATGTTTCCAAAGATTGAAATATATTTCTGTGATTGAAGAGTGGTGAGGATAAGAGCCAACTCTGGGATGTATTTGTTTGATGCTAATATCTCTTAACCCTTTCAATTTGTATAACAGAACTCTCTATTACAAAGATGTTGATTGTAGAAAGGCAAACAAATGCCATAGGAACTACAAAAAATACAATGAGTGAACAATGATTGGTAATTATGATTCTGAACAAAAAGTTTATGCTTATAATTTGAAAGTTTAAGAGTGGAATCTTTTTTACTGTTAGCTTAAGTTGCTGGTTGTCATTTTTTGTGCTGCCAATAAATAAGTAAATAGCATTATTTTTTCCCCTTTTATGTATTAAAGCATCAGTATTATATATCCATCTATAATATATATAGAATATAGATTGTATAGTCTATATTTGTTTTGACAGGGTTAACAAAATATAAATGAAAAAAAAAAAGTTTACTAAAGTAAGGATTTTATTTACTTTCACTTTTTTGTTTTCACCTACATTGTAATATCAACAGAAAGGGTAAGATATTTTTTTCCAAAAGGATTGCTTACCAACCACATGGTTCCGGGTTCATTCCCACTGCGTGACACCTTGGGCAAGTGTCTTCTACTATAGCCCCGGGCCGACCAAAGCCTTGTGAGTGGATTTGGTAGACGGAAGCTCAAAGAAGCCTGTCGTATATATATATATATATATATATATATATATATATATGTTTGTGTGTCTGTGTTTGTCCCCCCAACATCGCTTGACAACCGATGGTGGTTTGTTTACGTCCCTGTAACTTAGCGGTTCGGCAAAAGAGACTGATAAAATAAGTACTAGGCTGCCAAAGAATAAGTACTGTGGTTGAGTTGCTCGACTAAAGGTGGTGCTCCTGCATGGCCACAGTTAAATGACTGAAACAAAAGAGAAAACCCTATTTAATACGTTATTGATATTCTGATTTGGATACTGGCAACAAATTGATTAGAGGCTACTTTAAACCCCACTCCTCTGTTTCCATATTTTCTTGTCTTCAACTGTCCAATACAATCATGAATCCCTGTCAATCTCACTTGTCACGGTGTGGTGTCTACAAAAGATAAAAAAATAGTCCCTTTGTTAAGGCCAAATGTTAAACAGCCACACACAAAACAAATGATTGGGGCAGTTTGGAATAGCTGTCATTATAGGAATGAAAAGGGCAAGGAATTGTGTAGTATTTCTCTGCTTAATTGTTAGTACTTTTGTGAATTATGAATCTGAAAAAAAAAAAAATCCTCCTGAAATCTAATTTTTTTATTTTACATTTCTGTTCATCCTTTCCCTTTTCGCAATATTCCAAAACTCTACTAGGATTAATTTAACCTAACAGCCAACCACATGGTTCCAGGTTCAGTCCCACTGCGTGGTACCTTGGGCAAGTGTCTTCTACTATAGCCTCGGGCCGACCAAAGCCTTGTGAGTGGATTTGGTTGACGGAAACAGAAAGAAGCCCGACGTATATATGTATATATAAATGTATGTGTGTGTATATGTTTATGTGTCTGTCCCCCCAACATCGCTTGACAACCGATGCTGGTGTGTTTACGTCCCCGTAACTTAGCGGTTCGACAAAAGAGACCACTTACAAAGAACAAGTCCTGGATTTGACTTGCTCGACTAAAAGGCGGTGCTGCAGCATGGCCACAGTCAGAATGACAAACAAGTAAAAGAGTCATTAGTTTATATATTAAATTTTAAGGGAAATAACTAGGTAAAGAATTATTAAAGCGACATAACTCTTGGAGATATCCGCTGAAATTATAATTCTTGATGTTATATCAATTCGAGCTGGCTTTGGCAGAACAGATTGAAGTGTCGAAATACCGCCTCTCCCAAATTTCCCTTATGCTGTTAAAAGAAGTGTGTCATCAACACACATTCGTCTGGAAGTAGTTGTTCTCCATTAGCATATTTACGTTCTTCTTTGCTGGACCGTATTAAGGATAAATTTACCGTTTCAGATAAGTTTTAATTTCCTATAAATTTTCAAACCATTTTCACTGTTTTAGATCTCTTTTTCATATTTTGTTTTACTTTTAAGGACTTTAAATTCAGTCACTCCCTGCACTTGGGACTTTTTCAATTGTATTTCAGATGTTTTATTAAATGCAGTTGCTATCGTAACAGCGGGCAGTAGATGACACGCTGCAAAAAATAACAAAATTGGTCCGTAACTCAATACAAATGAAGAAATAACGTAAAACTAGAACCTTGTTGGTTAACATAAGACCACGTCTGGTTCAGTAGACTTACGTTTATGCTTTTAAGCCACGAAACAATCCGTCTTCAGTCACTACATAATTTAAGATGTCAAGATTGATTTGAGGAAGAATTTGATGCTAATTTTAGTCGGTGGAACGGCCGCTCAAAACTTTTCTGCATTTTAGAGCAGTATCAAACGTCCCACAGACATTGTTTGGCTTTCGGGTCAAGATGTACCATCACTGAAGATAAGATGCTGGGTAGTATCACTGAATGTAAAACTACGTGATAAAGAAGCGAACTTTTTGTTATTAGCTTTATTTTTAGTAGTATTGTTTGTATTCTTGATTAATTTTTTAATAAATGATTTGAAGTAATTTTTAGTATTAATTTTTGTTTTATACGTATCTTTACTCAAATAGATGGTTGTAGAATACAGATCCTATACTTGTAATTTTAACTGTATATATTCGTTTTGATGTAAAACTTAGATATGTTTCGACCAAAGATTGGTCCAGGCCATGTCTAACTTAATAGCACCACCTGACAGGATTATCTAAATCCTTTTTAAGTCAAGTTTTGTTTATGGACCATTCAAGTAGTGAGTTCTTGTTGAGTAAGTTATATCCAGGTATGGGTGGCTTATCTGGTATTCCTTGAAGAAATCTGTTTAAAGGTGATGGGATCCTTTTCCTCTTTGATCAGCTTTGGGACAATGTTAAACAAGGCAGGGCCTGTTGAGGAAAAGAAATTATGTCGTAGTGTACCTATATGTTGTCATCCTGAATTGAGCAGGGGACGTACGGCCCGTGGTCCCAGCTTTGGATGAACCTTGAAACTAATGTTCAGGTCGTTTGGGCAATGCTGGCGGTATATTCCCCACATCGTACAAATCATGTACCGCTCGCAGCGGCGCTCAAGAGAGTAGAGTTTCAAAGCTTTAAGGCAGACACAGTAATCGAGATCAGTCATGCCTTCAATTCATTTATTGAGTGCCCTCTGGGGTGATTCAATCATCGAAATGTTTTGTTTTGTATGTGAAGACCATAAGGGGCAGCAGTATTCGAAGTGTGGCCGTAAAAAGGAGGAGAAAAGTGGAATGATGTGGTCAGTAAAATAAAAGAAAGAGAATAAAGTTCACTAAAATAAGGATTTTATGTACAATAACTTTTTCGTTTCCTTCAAAACTCCATTCCAATTTTTGTTTTCACCCACATCATAATATCAGAAGAAAGGTAAAGTTTTTTTATTTATTTCATAAGGCCAGTTCCTATTTAATAACCTATTGACATTCTTACTTGCGTATTGCTGAAGAATCAATTAAACATTCCTCTTCTGTTTCCATTATTCCGATTGCTATCAATTTGCATTTGTTCAATAGAATCTTGAAATCTTATCAATCTCTCCATTGGCCTGCAAAAGATGCGAAAGTTGTGCCTTCCTTCCGGCCAAACCCTAAACACATGCATACGCGCGTACGCACACAGAACATTTGCAATAGCTATCACTGCTCTTGGGGAATGAGAAGAGCAAGGAAATGGTGGTAGTTCTTCTTCCATTGTTCGTAGTTTTTGTCTTTCATGCAACGGGAATCACATTCCAGTAAAAAAAAACAAAAAAAAACGATTCTGGTTTAAGTGCGGCATAACTTTTTTTTTTTGTTGAAATTATTGAAATTATCAGAAAACTTTTGCGCATTTGTGTTCTACACAGGAATTCATATGGTTCTTTAATTCTTTTACTTGTTTCAGTCATTTGACTGCGGCCATGCTGGATCACCACCTGTTTGGCTGTCAGCGGCTTCCAGCGTGAATTTTCTCTTCGAATTGATTTAATATTCAGTGTAATGATACTTTTATCGGCTAATTAATGACGTGAAAGTAATTTTCGCTAGAAATCAATAAATAAAGAGTTATTAGTAATTAAATTTTGAAAATTTTGGTAATTTTAACCAATCATAAGTCACAGACACATTCATGTCTGTTTCGATAATAATGAACTGGAACATGAGAACTCTGTTGCCTGTTGCCATAGTAACAGTCTCTGAAATTCTGCGAGGAAGCACGTGTTGACAGTAGTCTTGTTTACAACCTTCGAACAGGGGAGGTCAGCCGCTTCACCTTGCTGGTCAGACATCTGCAGACATGTTTGGCGATAACTATTAATATCCAGTAACGCTGCCGTAATCTCCTTTAGAGAGACATAGTAATTTTAATATTTCTATTATTGAAAACAAGTGGATGTATTCCACTGAAACTAGGTAAATAAAATCTTCGAACAGACGGTCGGTAGCAACACCTGCTGGGTCTGACTACGCTGCATTGATAAAGGGCAACAACCTTGAAACATGCCTGCAGATGTCTGACCAGCAAGGTGAAGCGGCTGACCTCCCCTGTTCGAAGGTTGTAATGGACGCAGGTTCGTGTGTCATATAGCTAGCTAGAGGCGATGGTCTCTTGGAGCTAATCAACGACAGCTTTAGTCTTATATTTATGGACTGCCATATTAGTTTGGCGATAACTATTAATATCCAGTAACGCTGCCGTAATCTCCTTTAGAGAGACTTAGTAATTTTAATATTTCTATATATATGTGTATATATATGTATATATATGTGTATATATATGTATATATATATATGTGTGTGTGTGTGTATGTATATATCAGGTCATCCCATAAGTTATGTCCGAATTTTGAATAAAGAAAACAAATGATCAAATGTTATATTTAACCATCAATGTACTTTCCCTGATTATCTACGACTTTCTTCCATCTATTTACAAGGTTTTTAATCCCATCAATGTAAAACTCTTTTGGTTTCAAAGCGAACTCCGAAATGTCAGTTTCGACCTCCTCCTGGCTTGCGAAAGTTATGTCTTCCAAATGATTCTGTAAACTACAAAACAGATGGTAATCTGAAGGAGCAAGGTCTGGAGATGTAAGGTGGATGAAGAATTTTTTCCCAACTAAGCTCTTGCTATTCGATCTTCAAAGCTTAGTTCAAATGCTTTAATTGTTATCAGTAGACTTGAGCATTGATTGTTGCATTAGGTGGTAACAATTCAAAGTGAATTACTCCTTTGCAATCCCACCAGATAGAGAGAAGAAACCTTTTCCCATGAAGTTCCCTTCTCGGTTGTGGTTGAGCCTTTTCCCTTTTACCAAGCCACTGTTTACGACGTTTAACATTTCGATAGAAGATCCATTTTTCGTCACCAGTCACAAGTCTATCGAAAAAGAGTGAAATGAGTTCGCGAGAATGGAGAGAAGAGCAGATGTCAACTCGGGATTTGCGGTTGCTTTCGGACAATTCATGAGGCACCCATTTTCGAAGTTTAGGAACCTTTCCAAGTTGTTGAAGATGACGATGAACAGTTGTATGGTTTGAACTAAGCTTTAGTACCATTCTTCAACTGATAATGCAGGATTTTCTTCAAATAATACCTCAAGGAGCTTATAATCAAACTAAATTGGACGTTGTGTTCGATCTTCATCCTCAAGGCTGAAATCTCCACTTCTGAATTTTGCAAACCATCTTCTGCAAGTTCTTTCATTCAAGCATTTCGCCCCCTAAACTGAGTGTGTGTTTCGAGTCGCTTCGGCTGCAGAGTTTCCTTTTTTGTACTCATAAAGCATTATGTATCTTAAATGCTCTTTGGATACTTCCATGCTAGAAAGGGTTTTAATCAAAGAAATTTTAAATTAATTTAAATGTGCACAAATGCATAAAAATAATTTAAAATTCCATTAGACATTCTAAAATACTATTAAATTTCATTCAATTTTAGAAAAGATAAAATAGGACAGAACTTATGGGATGACTTGATATATATAGCACTCTACTCGTTTTCAGCGTAACGTAAACTCTAACCCTAAACACCGGGTGTGCGTATTCTTTACCTTCGCTATACATACATACATACACACACACACACACACACACACACACACACACACACACACACACACACATACATACATACATACATACATACATACATACATACATACATACATATGTATATATATATATATATATATATATATATATATATATATATAATATATATATATATATATATATATATTATATATATATATATGCATATATGGGTACAGGACGTAAAAAAACGTAGACAAAATGAGAAACGAGAACATAAAAAGCAAAAACTTAGAAAACGAACTTTTCTTTCCGAACAACAAAAGAAACAGGGAAACGAACCAGGAACATAAAAACATTCCCTTCAACAGTTGTCCCTTGTTTTATCTACTCCGCGTTCCGAAGATCTATGTTTTTGTGTTTTATGTTCTCGTTTCTCATTTTGTCTACGTTTTTTTGATGTCCTGTACTCATATATACATGTATATGTAGGTATGTACATATATGTATGTATATATGCATATATTTATATATTATTTATATTATCATATGATCGAACGCCACGCATCCATTTCCAAGTAAGTTTTATCTATCTATCTATCTATCTATCTATCTATCTATCTATCTATCTATCTATCTATCTATCTATCTATCTCGTTTGATAGTATTCATTAACAGATCAGCTCCTAGGTTAACTGCTTATTTTATTGTGTTTTTGACAAAGTTTCGTTTTAATTTTTGCACACGGAGTGTGTAAGACACCCAGCTTTCGTCTGGGTGTGTTTTCCGGAGGGGATTTTGCCCCTAGGGGCATTTTCAGCCTCGAATATATATCAAAATTTTTGCTGCAATAACTTGTTTTTCTCACACAATGTCGGCGAAGCGTTTCTCATAACATACAAACGCTGTTCTCTCTCTCTCGTTTGCATTTATTCTTTACGTTCTACATTGTCGGAGTTTTTCAACTTTTCAAACGCCCAACTTTCGTTTGAGTCTTTTTTAAATATAGAATTCGCCCATAGGGGCATTTTCATCAATTTATTTTTCTTTTTCTTGGAAAAAAAAATAACGTCGAGAAATCTTATCGCAGAAAAATATTCTACGAAGATTTCCCTGTTTTGGAAAATACAGTCGACAAGGACGCTGAAAGAAAGAAAGATAAAACTGAAATCAACACCACCACCAACATAAATGATAGAACTAAAACTGACACAAAGACCATTAACAATAACAAGAATAACAACAACAAAAATGAAATAAATATTATCACACCCAATAGTGAAGATAATATTAACATAACAGAAGAAACAGTACATGAAAAAGCTAAAACCAAGAATAATTCTGATACAACAACAACAAAAACACACAACGACAACAACTGCCAGAATAGAACTGTGAATTTCGCTGACACCCTGCGTCAGAAAAAGAAATTATACAGTTCACAAATGAAGAGTTGATAGAGACAAGATCACTCTTCACAACCTCAAGGCAAGATTTAATATTACATACACCACAACATATTAAAGAAGAAATAGAAAAAAAAACAATTATATATAGAATTATTAGAAAAAACAAAAAAACAAAACGGAAGTAGAGAAATGCGTGATAAAAATAATGAAAATAAAAGAGTACATAAACTGGGGTCCCCAGTTTAATACAGTGGTGGTTCGCTTCCCTAACCAGGAAGTGGCAAAAGCTCACTCTACGGAGACTTTGCAAAATGATGAAATCATCATGATACCATATTACAAAGGACAAAGAGTGAGCAAAATTAGAATAAAAAATGTCCCGACAGAAATACTACCCAAATGGATAACATCGGCGATATGTTATCATTTGAAATCGATAAACATTTTGGAAATCGCCGTGTTCAAAAATGATAATTGGGGTGGTAAATCAATAGAGGTAACCATTCAGATCGATGGGTCCTCTATCGAGAACCTACCAAATATTCATTTGGAAAATGGGCAAAGCTTATATGTGGTAGCAGAAGGGGAAAAAACCAAGATGCTGTGGCGGTCCAGAACACTTAATTGCGAAGTGCGTTCTGGGACAGAAAAAACAAATCAGAAAACAAATAAAAAAACCTTTGCTACCAACACCACCACACCCAATTATGGAACAATGCCAAGAAAAACAACAAACCAGCAAACAAACCCCAACATCATCACGAAAAGAAACAGCACCAACACAATTACCGTTGACGTCGCAACCAATTAAAGATACTATACCAAAACCAACACCAAAAGACATACCAACACCAGCACCAAGGACGACAACTAAGAAAACAGAAAACAGTGATGAGAAGACAAATTCTACCCCTAACACCACAACAACACAAACACCGCACAAAACAGCAACAATTTCTACAAACATACATATTAACGCAAATGCTTTGCCTTTACCCCCTTCTGATTCGTCAGACTCTTCGTCCAACGACGAAAGTTCGATGGAATGGCCACAGGGGGTAAAAGGAAAAGATAAAAAAAGCCCACCAAACAAGTAAGTAAAGCAGGAAGATATTTAACTCCGGACAGCACCCCCTTAGACAATCAAAACATCAATGACCCCGCAAAACCACACACACAACTAACAGCAATAGACACGGACAATAAAAAACTAATGGAATACATTGCTTTCAACACGAACATCTGTGAAGATGACTTTAAAATAAATAATCATCCGCGCACTACACCACCGAAACACATAAGAATTGTACACATAACACAAACACAACACCACACAGTGAAAACCATATTTCCAAATGCGGTAGGGGGGGGGGGTTCAAAAATATTTATTAAAGAAACTATACAAACACCTCCTCAAAGACATTTCAAAAGAAGAAAAAAACTGAAACTTTCGAAATGAGTAAGTGACCTTCCCTCTTGCCTCTTGTCTCTCTCAATGTAGTGTGTGAAACACAAATTTCTTAAACATCAGTTATGCTTAAATTAGGTTGTGTGAATGCGCGTGGCTTGGCGTCGGCTTGGAAACAAGGTTACCTTCTAAAAGACATCAAGTCACTGAACGTGGATATAGTAGCTATCAGTGAAACCAGACTCAGCAAGCCGCGGGCCCTCGCGTCCATGTTTGGCGATCAATTCGACATTTATTTTTCTCCCTGTCTGCCGAACATGGGTGGTGAAGGTACCGTTGTGCTTTTTCAAAAGAGTCTAAATGTAAAAGTAAGAACAATATTCCTAGACCCGGATGGTAGGCTGGTTGTCTTGGACGTGGATGACAGAAATGGGTGTGCATTCCGTCTGATGGCAGTTTATGCACCATCCTTAACGGGTCGGGCGGATTTCTTCAGACGTCTTGAGGTTTTCCTGGGTACGTCTAGACCTTTACTGTTAGTAGGGGATTGGAACGCTACCTTGGACACGCATCTAGACTATGTGGGAAAGGATAGGAATAGAAGGGGGTGTAAGTGCCTCAAAGACCTACTCAGACGTTTCCATTTGTCTGACAGGTTCCGACTTGACCGTCCGAACGTGCCAACGTGGACTTGGACAAACTGCGTCGGATCGTCGAGATCTTATCTAGATAGAATTCTATGCAGGACAGCGGATAGGGATAGTGTAGGATGTCCACAATTTAAAATAGTCAGCTACACAGATCACAAATATGTGACATGTACGCTCGACTTAGATAAGACACATAGACAGGGTCCCGGTTACTGGAAACTGAACACGTCGCTCTTAGCGCGACAGGTTTACAGGAACCGGATTAGCGAGTTAATTAAGAGGGCGTTGGCGGGAGCCGTCGTTAACAACCGCTGGTGGTTCGCCCTGAAAATGGCAATAAAATCGGAATCAATTAGGTTTAGCAAGGAATTAGCGATAGATCGAAATAGAGTAGAGGGAGACCTGGTTAAAAAACTAGAAGAGGCACTTTCTATTGGCAACGCAACCAACGTGCTGGCTGCGAGGATGGCCCTCGACCAACACCTCAACGCCAAACACGAAGGTTGCGTCGTCAGAGCTAAAATGCGTGCCTTAAGATACGAAGGGATTGAAGCTGCGCGAGAGGCCCGGGTAGCGGAGGCGCAACGTGGCAACAGAGCCACCATTCGGTCTCTAATAGATCAACAGGGATGCAGTTTACTCGAACCCGAAAGGATGTGTGAGGCCTTTCAACAGCACTTTGCTCGACTGTTTGGTGCGAGTGGTGAGTCGGAACGCGGAATGGATTTCAGTGCCTACCTGACCGACCTGCCGCGGCTCTCGGCAAGAGAAGCGGAGTGTTGTGAAAGTCCCATCACAGCCGCTGACGTGCGGGATGCGATGGCGGGCTGCGCGAGGGATAAGTCACCTGGATTGAATGGTTTACCCTACGAGCTGTATTGTCAAATGCCAGACTTGTTTGGCGACCTCTTGGCATCAGTCTACTGCATCTGGCAACAAAACGGGAGAATCCCTGGTTTCGTGAGCCGAGGTGCAGTGACGTTGCTGAAGAAAGACCCAAACAAGGGGAATTTTATAGATAATTTCAGGCCCATCACTCTGCTCAACGCAGATTTGAAAATTTTGACCAAAGTAATAGCCGAGAGGTTGGCGCTTGTCATTGGTAAACTGGTCGACACGGCGCAAACATGCGTCGTGCCGGGCAGAACCATACATGACAACCTCCATCTGATTCGCTACATTGTGGATAGGGTAGTTAAGGATCCTGGCATGGGTGGGTCACTGACCAATTTGGATCAGTCTAAAGCCTTCGATAGGGTCGAACATCGGTACTTGGCGGCTGGCTTCGGTTCCGTTTTCCGCGGTTGGATCGCTGCCTTATATAGCGGCATCCGGTCGGTGATTCGGGTGAACGGTCACCTGTCGAAACCGTTTGACATCACGCGTTCGGTCCGTCAGGGGTGTCCCCTGTCGGCGCTTCTGTATGTATTGACTCTCGAGCCGCTACTGCGGAAGCTGGCGACACTGAGGGGCATCCCACGGGAACTGGGTTGCGGGACGAGCGTGTTGGCATATGCGGACGATGTCACCGTCATAGTGTCGAGCGAAAAACACATCCAGATGATAGGCGAGACACTAAAAAAATACGAAACGGTGACGGGAGCGAAAATTAACCCGGAAAAGTCAGTGGGTTTGCAACTCGGCACCTGGAGAAGCAAGCCCATGCCGTCCGACTGCGGCTCAGTAGTGGGACGCTGGACGGACGGACCGGTTAAATTGCTCGGGGTCTGGTTCAGTCCGGACCTCCAAATGGATAAGAACTGGGACGAGATCACGAGTAGAGTGGTCGCTCTCAGCCAAACATGGGCCGAGAGAAAGCTGTCTCTAAAAGGCCGGGCGGAGGTGGCGAACGCGTACATCGCATCCGTCATCGATTACCGCCTGACCGTCGTGCCTTGTCCCGACGCCACCATCACCAAACTGGAACGGATATTCTTCCGCTTCCTGTGGCGTTCCGATGGTGAAGAAGTCCATTTGCTGTCAACATCCGTTAAATGGAGGACTGGGCATGCCGTGGTTGATGATGCGCAGGCATGCGCTGAGACTTCGACATCTCTGGAACTTCATCGATGACAGTGAACAGGTGTGGGCGCCGTTTGTGAGGCGTGCCTTCCCGCAGCTCGTCTCACTGACCGAACTGCAAACGTGGATCAAGAAGAGACCGAAACTGGGCGATTGGCACCGAGAGTATCGCCAAGCTCTACAGCAGCTCTGCCGACCGGGATCAAGCTTGTGCAACTTACAAACGACTAAAGCGTTCTATAGAGGACTAGTGGAGGGGAGCTCCGACGACACACTCGGGGCAAACCTGGGCGTCGACGAGAAATTCCTAACCCGCCTTTTCAGGACGATGTTCGGGCCGGGGCCTATGGATAACTTCCAGAGATCCCTGGCTTGGCAATGCTATCGAGACGCACTACCTGTTCGAGAGAAGAGCTGCAGGCACGGTTCGAAAACCATCACTGGATCGACCTGCCCGAGATGCAGTCAGAGCGACGAAACCGTTCTGCACGCACTCGTGCAGTGTCCAGATATTTCAGAGCTGTGGACCTTCGTCGAACAGCTGTTGTCGCGTGTAGGACGGGCCCGCTTATCGGCCGAGTCTATCGTGAATATTGTTCCACCACCTTCCTTTAAACGGGAAGGGAAAACGGAAGTACCACTTGAAAAGGAGGATGAGAATAGAGAGGAAGGCTTTGTCGAACGAATCACACGAACTCACATAAAGAATCTTGCAAACCAAATCCAAAAATGAAAGCATCAATGTTTACTTGAAATAGCAGTCGATACATTTACGACGCTATAGTAAAGCTTCAATGTGTTGTAACTGGCAAAGACGTGTCAGGGCAGCAAACATAAACATTTTTGTCTTACCTCTAGGAATAACATTATATAAATGGACAACCCAGAATCGGATAACCCATACCTAAATTTCGGACTCTTCAAATACATTTGTCATCGTAAATTTGATTAGTCTTCATCAGCTGGATTTACCTGGACAATATTTCAAATGTTGCTACATCAATGCCAGTATACTCGCGAGAATAGTGAAAAAATTTTCAATGAAAAATAGAAAATAAAATATTGCAATACAAATGTATTACTTTCCAGTAAAATAAAGCATCGTAAAGGTAGAAGTATATATATATACACGACGGACTTTCAGTTTGTCTACCAAATCCACTCACAAGGCTTTGATCGGTCCGAGGGTATAGTAGAAGACGCTTGCTCAAAGTGCCACACAGTGGGACTGAACCTGGAACCATGTGGTTGGTAAGCAAAAAAAAAGAAGAAAAAGAAGAATTGTATGTGATTTAAGGGCTATTTAGGTGTTATTTTTAGCATATATCTTACAACAACTTTATTGTCTCCTCGTTTTTT
Organism: Octopus sinensis; assembly: GCF_006345805.1. Taxonomy (NCBI): domain Eukaryota; kingdom Metazoa; phylum Mollusca; class Cephalopoda; order Octopoda; family Octopodidae; genus Octopus; species Octopus sinensis. The sequence goes on along the minus strand of NC_043004.1, from coordinate 64,865,717 downwards.
TGCCATTCTGATATATCGATGTTTTTCGATAACTTTTTCCTCATAAACACATTTAAAAGCCTATTGGTGGTATTTAAACAAAAAAACATAAAAGAAAAAAAAGAAACCGCAAAGAAAAAAAAAATGATTCAAAAAATGATTGTAGAAATTTTTTTGATAGTCGTACGAATCCTCGTGTGCAGAACACAAATACACAAAAAATTTTCTGAAAATTCCCCAAAGCATAAAAGTTGTATGGTGTGCTTAAAGCAGAATTCCGCCAAAAATTTTTTCAAAATTTCAGTTTCTTTTACATTTTTGTCCTTCAATTCCTTTCCCCTTTCCCTATGTGGTAGCGGTGATAGCTATTCCAAAACACTACCAGGATTAATTTAACCTAACGGCGTCCAATTAAAAAATATAAACAATCTTTGGTTTATTAATTAACTAGCAGTATCGCCCGGCGTTGCTCGGATTTGTAAGGGAAATAACTATATAAGCATTTTTAGAGAGTTACCTCCCTTATATAATAGCAAAAAAAGTGCATTAAAAATGGGAATAAATGATGATAAATTTTTTTTTTTAATCGTAGGCTCATCGTAGACGCGTGCTAATACCCAGAAGGGCTCGATATGAATCACGACTATAAGATACCCGCTTTTGGTTAAACTGCACCGCAAAATGTGGGAGTAGTTAGGAATCTAAATTGTAGGAGACAGACACATAACTTCACTTTTATATATAAAGATAAATTACTAAGGGAGATAACTAAATAAAGAATTACTTAAGGGACGTAACTCTCATAGATATCTGCTGAACAACAAATTTTTGTAAGTTTTATTAGTCCGCTTTGCTATGAAGACATATTCGTCTGGAAGTAGAAGTTGTTTTTCATTGTCGACATACCACACCGTATTGACATTCGACTCTGTTGGACCGTATCAAGAACGAATAAGTTATCGCCTCACAGATAAGTTTGTCTTTTTTTGTTTAATTTTTAGACTTCACTAATTTAGACTTTATTTTTATATTTTCTCTTTCATTTAAACACTTCAATTTAAACATTCTCAGCAATTCCACTGCACTTGGGACGTTTTACTAAATGCAGTTACTGTAAGAGTGGGCGGTAAATGTGTTTTTCTACCATGAACAACCCGTCTTCATATATATCTGTGACTATCAGGGACATATATTTCAGGTGTGTTGCACACCCACCGAAAATGGCAAATTCATTATAAATATTAACCTTACTTATTAATTTAATCACAAATCTTAATGGAAAACTTTTGTTATATGTCTGCTTGAAATTTGGTGGCATTTTATTATACACCTGCTTGAAAATTGGTGGTGTTATATGTCTGCTTGAAATTTGGTGGCATTTTGTTATACTCCTACTTTGAATTTGGTGGCATTTTGGGCAAGACTTCTGCCCGTCCCCACCAAACCATTCTTTTTTAAAACTTTTTTCGACACAATCCCCACCCCTTTCGGCTACGGAGAATACGAATCTGCAAAAAATTGGCAAAAATCGACATTTCTAAATTACCACTCCACTCCCATTTCCTTCATTTTAAACTTTTTTTCACATAATTTTTTCAAAATATACTGAAAAATACAGACATCATGATTCAGACAAAAATTTCAAAACATTTCTGTACTTAGGGTTAGGGTTGCAGAAAAAAAGTCAACATTGAAGAAGTTGCGGGTTAGGGTTAGGTTCACAATGCCGATATTTGGCAATTTTCCGGAACCTCCATATCTGAAAACGGAGATTTTTGTCAAAAAAATTTTTTTAAATATACAAATTTGGGAGAAAATGGTGGGGGATGGGCAGAAGTGTTTCTGCATTTTGTTTTACCCCTGCTTGAAATTTGGTGGTGTCATACCCCTGCTAGAAATTTTGTTTTGGTTGCAGCAGCACACCCAATGCAACTACTATACACCACTGGTGACTACCAGTTGTGTAGCCAGAGGGTTTGCTGCTTAGAGCAGCCCTTGAGTTTTCCACCCATCTAGGCTTATACAAGCTTATACAGCATACCCAAACGTTTTGCTCAGGGTGGACTGCTACACTGCCTAGCTATGCTACTGGTGTCTATAGTATCTTAGACATTAGGGTGTGATTTGTAGAAGATTTGGGTAGTATATTTTGTAGGAAGAATGGTCACCAAGAATTTTTCTGGATGGATTTGGTTTTAGAGCAGCATCAAAGATCTTTTGAACATTATTTTTAGTTACAAATAGTTTTACATATTCTAAGTTATTGGGGTTTAGGATTGAATATGTATGATAGTTGTTGAGTGATGTAGAACAATTATTATAGTTTCTAGGTGAGGTGCAAGGCCTAAAATATTTTGTAGGGAGTTAATCAGTGCCATTGACTCCAGTATATGACTGGTACTTTATTTTCTCAACACTGAAAGGTAAAGTTGACCTCAATGGGATTTTAACTTGGAATGTAATGAGACAGTACAGATAAACCAATGTTTTCTGTCTGCTGTTAACAATTCTGTTAATCCTCCAGCCTCTGGAACAATTTTAATAAATATAATTTGTTTCCAAACTGAGACTTTTGGTGATTTGTTGTATTTGGGAAGACACATCAAACTATGTAAAATTGTAGTCATGGCCAGTGCAGGTGACACACAAAAGGCACCTCTGTGTGTCACACATAAAAAGGTACCCATGCTGGTGACATGTAAAAGGCACCTGTGATGATGACACTCAAGACACTGAGTACACTTGATGGAATGATTGGTATTAGGGAGGGTATCCAGCTGTAGAAATGAAACCAAAACACATTGGAGCCTGCTGCACTTCTGTGGCTAAACCAGTTCCAGTCAAACCATCTAATCTGTCAGAAAAAAAACAGACCAATGAACACAGCTATATTATACCTATACCCCCTGGAAAAAATTATGCATATGACACCACTACACATATTACACACCCTATCCCCACAGGAGCACCACATTAATAATACACACTTTGCCCACTTCAAGATAACTCTTTTTCATAGCAGCCACTCACCGGTTGTGCTTATCCACTTTCAACAATAGTGAGCAGTTGCCATATTCCCTTCCATATCAGCTAACTCTGACGGGTGTAAAGTTACATAATTGGATTGTTACCTAACACTTCATTGTATTCTTTATGCGAAACTTATTGATAAGATCAGCGGTGATGGATATTTAATACTATACATTTCAGATAATATATATATTATTAGGGCGGCGAACTGGTAGGATCATTAGCACGCTGGCGGGATCACTAGCATGCCAGCCGGATCGTTAGGACTCCGGGCAGAATGCTTAGCAGTATTTCATCTGCTGTTTCATTCTGAGTTCAAATTCCGCTCAGGTCGACTTTGCCTTTCATCCTTTCAGGGTTGATTAAATAAGTACCAGTTACACACTGGGGTCGATGCATTCAACATAATCCCTTTGTCCTTGTTTGTCCCCTCTAGTTTAGCTCCCTGTGGGCAATATATATATATATATATATGAGCAGGCATGGCTGTGTTGTTAAGTGGCTTAATTTGTTACCATGTGGCCTTTTGTTCAGTTCCACTGCTTGGTACCCTGGACATATATCTTCTATTATATTTTCAAGTTAACTAATGCCTTGTGAGTGAATTTGGTTGACAGAAACTGTGTAGAAGCCTATTCTGTGTTTGTGTGTGTGTATATATATATATTTCTGTACATATGTGTGTGACTGTGCATAAGTCTGTTTGTTACCCTTCTCCCTCAGTGCTTGACAACCAGTGTTGGTTTGTTTCGGTGCCTGTAACTTTGCAGTTTGGCAAAAGAGATGGATGGAATAAGTATCAGACTTTAAAAAAATAAGTACTGAAATCAGTTTATTCGACTAAATGCAGTGCCCCAGCATGGCCACAGTCTAATGACTGAAACAAGTAAAAGATAATATTAATGAAGGTGCCTCAGCATGGTTGCTTGGTCTGCTAGATATATCAGCCAAATCACCTCAAATTGAACCTGATCTCATTTTAAAAATGGTATATTGGATAATTTAATCCAAGGTACACTATTTCTGAAAATAAGAATTTCCAATTTAGGCACAAGTCCAGCAATTTTGATAGAAGTGGGTTAGTTGATTACATCAACCCCAGCTTTATTTTATCAGCCCTGGAGGGATCAACAGCAAAGTGGACCATGGCAAAATTTGAAATCAGACAATGAAGCAGCAAAAGAAATACCACAAAGTATTTATTTTTTATGACACTCCAACGATCCTGTTTATCCGGATCCCCTGCTATTCCTGAAAATTATAAAGGATGGTTCTATCTTGAATGCTTGTGAACAGGGCTTTTTGGGGGCTGATTAACAGCTGATTCTCATTTGTGAAGTTTTGAAATAAAATACATTTTGTAGATTGAAAATGGAATATCTTCATTGTTTTTCAATGCCCACTTTTCCACACTCGCATGGGTTGGACAGGATTTATTGAGGTGGATTTTCTACGGCTGCATGCCCTTCCTGTCACCAACCCTTACCTGTTCCCAATCAAGGTAATATTTCTTCATGACCAGACATAATTTTATGGAAGACTGGAAGTGAAGACACTGCTTGCACCCATAGCAATATCTTGCAGTGTCAAAGCAAGAAGACAATAACATACACACACACACACATGCTTATATCATCATCATCATCGTTTAGCGTCTGCTTTCCATGCTGGCATGGGTTGGACGGTGCAACTGGGGTCTGGGAAGCCAGAAGGCTGCACCAGGCCCAGTCTGATCTGGCAATATTTCTACGGCTGGATGCCCTTTCTAACGCCAACCACTCCATGAGTGTAGTGGGTGCTTTTTACGTGCCACACGAGGCTGGCAAACGGCCACGATCGGATGGTGCTTTTTACGTGCCACCGGCACGGAGGCCATGCGAGGCTGGCAACAGCCACGATCGGATGGTGCTTTTTACTTGCCACCGGCATGGAAGCCAGGCAGGGCGGCACTGGCAACGGCCACGTTCGGATGGTTCTGTTATGTGCCACTGGCACTGGTATCACAGCTACAATTTCCATTCATGTTGAACGATTTTGATTTTTGATTTTTGATATTTTGATTTGATTTTCACTTGCCTCAACAGGTCTTCACAAGTAGGGTTTTGTGTCCCAAAAAGGAAAGGTATGCATAAGTGGACTGAGGCCATGGGTGATGGTCTCACTTGTCCTGCCGAGTCTTCTCACACACAGCATACTTCCATAAGTCTCGGTCTCCAGTCATTTCCTCGGTGAGACCTAAAGTTCGAAGGTCGTGCTTCACCACCTCATCCCAGGTTTTCCTGGGTCTACCTCTTCCACAGGTTCCCTCAACAGCTAGGGTGTGGCACTTTTTCACACAACTATCTTCATCCATTCTCACCACATGGCCATACCAGCGCAAACGTCTCTCTTGCACACCGCAACTGATGCTTTTTAGGTCCAACTTCTCTCTCAAGGTACTTACACACTGTCGAGTATGAACACTGACATTACACATCCATCGGAGCATACTGGCTTCATTTCTTGTGAGCTTACGCATATCCTCAGCAGTCACGGCCCATGTTTCACTGCCATGTAGCATGGCTGTTCGTACACATGCATCATACAGTCTACCTTTTACTCTGAGCGAGAGGCCTTTTGTCCCTAGCAGAGGACTTTGCCCAAGCTATTCTTACTCTAGCAGTTACACTTTCAACACACCCGCCCCGCTACTGACTTGGTCACCTAGGTAACGGAAGCTATCAACTATTTCTAGTTTTTCTCCCTGGAATGTGACGGAAGTTGCTCTCTGCGCATTTTCAGTGTTTATTGCTCCTGAGCATCTGCCATATACAAAAACTATCTTCCTAGTTAGCCTTCCCTTGACGTTGCTGCACCTCTTGTGTGTCCATAGCTTACACTTGGTGCATCTTATAGAGTTTCTACCTATGCCTTTCCTACAGATCGAGCAAGGCCATCTACCTGAAGGCGTTTGTGACTTGTCTACCTTTCTACTTATTAGGACTTTGGTTTTAGCTAGGTTGACTCTAAGGCCCTTCCATTCTAATCCTTGTTTCCACACTTGAAACTTCTCCTCCAGTTCTGATAGTGACTCAGCAATTAGAGCAAGGTCATCAGCATAGAGGAGCTCCCAGGGGCATCCTGTCTTGAATTCCTCCGTTATTGCCTGGAGGACTACGATAAATAGGAGGGGGCTGAGGACTGAACCTTGGTGGACCCCAACCTCTACCCGGAATTCTTCACTGTACTCATTGCCAACCCTCACCTTACTAGCAGCGTCCCTGTTCATGGCTTGCACAGCTCTCACTAACCATTCATCTATCCCTAGTTTCCTCATTGACCACCAGATAAGGGATCGGGGGACCCTGTCGAAGGCTTTCTCCATGTCGATCTTTGGCTAGATATTTCTCCTGCAGCTGTCTTACCAGGAATATGGCATCAGTGGTGCTCTTCTCTGGCATGAATCCAAACTGCATCTCATCTAAACTAACTCTCTCTCTAATTAGTTGGGCTATAACCCTCTCCGTAACCTTCATTACCTGATCCAACAGCTTGATACCTCTGTAATTATTTGTATCTAGGGCGTCACCTTTACCTTTGTAGCAGTTGACTATTATGCTACTACACCAGTCATTGGGTATGACTCCTTCGTGTATCACCTGGTTAACTATACGGGTGACTAGCCTATAGCTGACGCTACCAGATATTTTGAGCATCTCTGCAGTAATTCCTGATGGGCCTGGGGCTTTCCCTGTCTTCATGCTTCTAATTGCCTTAACTATTAATGAACTGTCAACTCGGATAGCTGGTCCCTCTGTTGGGTTGACATTCAGCAGACTCTCTTTATCCCATTCATTTTCTTCATTCAGCAACCTTTAATAATGGCGTGCTTATATATATATATACACCCATACTACCATGGAAGGTGGATGTTAAACGATGATGAATATATAATGTTAAATAAAATGAGATGACAAAACCAAAGCTGTGTGGAATTTATAGGACATTTCTAAAGAGAAAGGTAGTCTTACAGCTGTTTCTGGGACGTTAGGGATATCCTTTCATCAGAGATAATATGAGAGAGGGGAAATAGTTGAGTTCAATATAAGGAGTTATTTTGGAAAAGGATGGATATAGGAAGTGTAAAGGTAAATAAGAGAATATAGATAAAAGTAAAAATATATGTAGGATGCTGCAGTTGCAGTTCCATTATCCAAGGAAAGTGTTGTGTAGAATGGGTAGAAATGCTTCTTGTCCATGTTATGTAGATTCCAGTAGGAGTTCATATTTTATTATTACAAGTAGATTGTATGGAGACATAAATTGCCTGTGCTGTTCATTCAAAGCGGTCTTGTGGTGTCATATATATGTATATCTGTAAATGTAATATGTGACAATTATTCGGTAGCTATGATAAAACTCCGAGTTTTGGATGCCAAGGTGGAAATCCATGCTGCCATCTCTTCAGTTATCTGGCCCTCAGAAAAATGCTATGAAAAACAACCATTATACAAAGGGAAATTACTGTATGATTGACCGTTATTAAGACAAAAGAGCTATTTGAATGACCGCTAAGTGAGGGGAGGGAGTAAAAGTAAGGGGGAAAAAAATTTCATAGTATTCGCGTAAGCGCGCATGTTCATACCTATACATGCGCGCCCACACACCCACATGTGGGTGCCTAAAAGTATACATTCATCCACCCTCACTTGAAAACGTACAGACCCTCACCCGCACCATTCGCCAAATGTATATGTATATACATACAAACCCACACACACATGCACACCATAAAGGTTCATACACACGTCAATATATGCACAAGCACAAGAAAAATCAGGGCTAAGGGTAACAATACAGAAAAAAGGTATAAGGGAGTATACAGAGTAAACCATGTCTATATATGCACATACCCGTATGCACGCACACACACACCTATATATGCACATACCTGCGCACATCTATATACACACACACACAAAAAAGATCATACATACGTCTATATGCGTACATACGAAAGAAAAAACAGGGTTAAAGGCAAAAATACAGAAAAATGTGTAAAAACACTGAGTAAAACACGTCTGTATATGCACATACTCACATGCACACACACATCTATATATGCACATACCCGCACACATTCACACACATGCACAAAAGAATCCATATGCATGTCTATATACGCACAGGGAAAAATGCAGGGTGGAAGTAGAATACAGAAAAATTATGTGTAAAAAATATATAAGCAATAAACCTATAAAGCAATATCTATAAATATGTAAGAAATATATGTATAAAAGAATATAAATAAAAATAAAAATATATAAGAAATATAAGTAAAAGGTATAAAGAGATAAAAAGCTTATGTGTGGACACAATATAGAAAGCAAGTTCTATCTGTAGTCTTGGTGGGGGGGGCAAAAACGTAACAAATATTTGGCCACATGTGGGCATGAACTGAAAAGTTCAGTTTTTGAATTCAGACATATAGCGGGGTCTAAGCTACTTTTCCAGATGAGCCATCTTTCCATATCACATAGACCACACTTTCCAATGCCGTTGGTGTGGGGCTTACACTTGGCTAAGATCTTTCAATGGATGTTGTAACTGATACCTTTATCTTTTAGTGACCATTTATGAATGGATAATTTGGTTGTTTTCCTTTTATCCCAGTGACTGAAGCTCAATGTGTGATTATTGAACCTGGCCTTGAAATTACCCTCTTTAAGGCCCACGTTTTTCTTCGCCGAAACTGTGTCTTTAGTGGGTATAGAGTCCATGGTCTTGGACATGCAATCTCCATTTAGTGGGCACAGATTTTTATCCCTGCATGAACAGCTGGTTTCGTATTGTGGTTTTTGTGTTGTGTGTGTGATTATATTTTTAAAATTATTAGTTGAGCTGAAACTGATTTTTAAGTTGTGTCTATTGAAGAGCTTCCTGTAACTATGGTTGACTGGAAAATGTCTATCTATCAGTGCAAAGAAATACTTGCCTATATTGAAGGTCACCTCAGGTGAGTAGGGGTGTGTGAACCAGATGGTTTTCCTATTCCTATGTCTCCTCTTCTTTATTGTTGGGCTGATGGCAGGTGTATAGGTTATTTCCTCGCTAAAACCACTATCTTCTAGAGCCTTAATATATACTGGGGCAATGCTATTAGAAATGTCCTTATCGGAGGAGAGGCTAGAAATTCTTTTGCTAATGTTTTTAACTAAATTTTTAAATACTCTAGGGGGATGGCAGGAACCCACATTAATATAACTAAGTCTATCATTGGGCTTCCTATAAGGCTTATAAATGTTCTCATTTAGATCTAAGGATACGTCTAGGAAATTGACAACCGTCAGGTTGGTGTCTGTAGTTATACTAAGTCCGAGGGTTTTCATCAAATGGATAATGTCCTTCTTAAATCATTCCTGTGCTGGTCCATTGGTATTTGTGGTTAAGGAGAGGGCATCATCTTTGTAGATGGTGAAGTATACGCCAGGAAAAGTCTTGCCCAATGGAGAGGCTAGAGAATTTCTAGCCTCTCCTCCGATAAGGATATTTTTAATAGCCTTGCCCCAGAAAGGCTAAGTCAACCTAGGTGGGATTTGAACCCTGAACATAAAGAGGGACAAAATACCACAAAGCATTTCACCCAGTGTGCTAACAATTCTGTCAGCTCTCTCTTTGATGAAACGTGGAAATTTATGTGGAGAAAATGAAATTATTAGAAATGAACCAAAATGAATTTACAGTAGAGGTTAATCTGGAATTCACTGAATTACTACCAGAAAACAATACAACTTTTAAGCACATAGGCAAGTGCTAATGATTCTGCCAGCATTCTGGAATATTGAAATTGTTTAAATGAAATTTGAAGTGTATTTTATTTGTTTTAGTTGTTAGTCTGTGGCTTTGAAGATTGCAAGACCTCTGCCCCTATCCCTCTTGCATCTCAACACTGGTATTAGCCCAACTGCCTCAATGTTATACCTACCTCAAGTGGACTTGTTTTGCAAGCTAATCAACAATGCTACTAGTGCCTGTGATATGAAAAAGCAGCCTTTACATTCTGTTAGGTGGTTGGCATTTGGAAGGGTATTCAGCTGTAGAAATCCTGCTAAAACAGACATTGGAGCTCAAAACTATCTTCTGACCTGTTAGATCTGGTCTAACTCATGTCAGCATGGAATATCATTACTAAATGATGATGACGATGGTGAATTATATATAATGTATGTGTATCTGTGTGTGTATATATCATCATCATCGTTTAACATCCGTTTTCCATGCTAGCAGGGTTGGACGGTTTGACCAGGGTCTGGGAAGCCAGGAGGCTGCACCAGGCTCCAGTCTGATCTGGTGGTGTTTCTACAGCTGGATGCCCTTCCTAACGCCAACCACTCTGTGAGTGTAGTGGGTGCTTTTTATGTGCCACTGGCACAGGGGCCAGAGGAGGCTGGCAATGTCCACGATCAGTTGGTGCTTTTTACGTGCCACCAGCATGGACGCCAGTCAAAGCACTGCTGGCATTGGCCACTTTCGGATGGTGATTTTTATGTACCACTGGCATGGGTTTCACAACTATAATTTCCATTTGATTTTTATTTTGGTGTTGATGTACTTGACTCAATCGCCCTACAATCCAAGGTAAGCACAGTAGGCCATCCTGCAAGCTATGAACTCGCTTCAATTTTCAGGTCATATAAAAATATATATTTGTATATTTGCATATATATATGTATATTTATGTATATCATCATCATCACAATTCTTTAATGTCCATTTTCCATGCTAACATGGATTGGATGGTTTGATCAGAGCTGGCAAGTTGGAGAGCTGCACCAGGTTCCAGTCTGATTTGGCATGGTTTCTATGGCTGGATGCCCCTCCTAATACCAATCACTTTATAGTGTGTGCTGGCTGCTTTTAATGTGGCGCTGCACAAGCACTTACATGTGACACAGGCACGAGTGCTTTTTACATTTCACTGGCACATGACTTTTGCAGGCCAATCTTCTTCATCAGAGGGTTGGCCTCAACACTTCTGCTGTGGAGGACAGGTCTGCTTGTGTACAGCAAGGTGCCAGATATCTTTGTCCTTTGTATGTATGTTTATGTCTGTCTGTCTGTTTGTCTGTATATATGTATATATATGTATATATATATATATATATATATATATATATTATATATATATATATATATATATATATATACATTCCATTTTGAAAATTTAATAGAATCTACAGACAGAATATAATTTTTCTGTGAATGGCTCTTTTCAAACTGATGCCTGTCCTGATCCAAGCACTGTTAATAACATGAAGCAATAAAATCCCAAACATCAAGAAATATTTCATTTGGTATTTGTGTACATTCTTGTTCCACAGCTTCCCTCAATTTACCATCTGTTGCTAGTTCTGTACTGTAGACTTTACCTTTTAAATGTTCCCATAAAAATAAAGATGTGGTGTGAGGCCCTGGTGAACATGAAGGGCATTCTATGGAACATATTTGCCCAATCAACTTGTTTGGAAAAAATTCATTACTGTTATAGTGTTTGGGTGCCTCTATCTTGCTTGGACATAAACTCAACATCTTCAAAGTCTTCTTAAATGTCTGGCATACCAGATTGTTACAGCAAGTTCAAGTAAACGGGACCTGTTACATTAATGTCAAGAAAGAATTGTCTAATTAATTTTTTTCATGATAAACTACACCTTACTGTAACTCCTAGTAAATTAACATGATGTTGCTCCATAATATGCAGATCCTCAGGTGGTGATTAATTGAGCTTTTTAATTTAAATGTAGTCTCACCACCCAAACAATTTTTGTTGGAAAGTGTTAATTTTCTACTCATCTTTCCAAGTACAACTTGCAAAGCTCCACAACTCCACAACATAGACATAGGAGTGGCTGTGTGGTAAGTAGCTTGCTTATGAACCACATGGTTCCGGGTTCAGTCCCCTGTGTGGCACATTGGGCAAGTGTCTTCTACTATAGCCTTGGGCTGACAGAAACTGAAAGAAGCCCGTCTATATGTATGTATGTATATATATATATATATATATATAAAATAGTAAAAAGTGAAAAAACTACAGAAGGCTTGTTTTAAAAGGTTAAAAAATATATATTTGAGTCATTATGTCTGGAGAATGTCAAATTTTTTTCATACAATGACATAGTTTTTGAAGAAATGACCGGTTTCGCGTTCAGCTTTTCAAATTTCTTACATCGTTATGTTTACGTTGAGAAGTGTGAAGGAGAGTTCCAGATAAGGGGAGCTAATAAGTGATTTCTTCCGGTGTAAGGGAGATAATTGCTTAATATTTCTTGCCTTTTTTTTGGAGTGAGTTTCTCTGTATAAGAATGTTGGAATGGTTAAGTTTGGGCTTGTATTTTTCAATGAAGAATGTTTCCTTGTTTAGTCTAATTTGTGTTGGTGTTCCGATAGCACATTGGTGAAATGGAAAGATTAAAAATTGTGGTAGTAGTTGCTTTGCGCATTTCTCAATGTGCTCGCTAAAGGGTATCATTCTGTATTCTGGGAATGCAATCTGTTGTCGATGCAGTGTGCATCTACGTCTGAGTGATAGTCCCGTGGACCCCACGTAGTTTTGGTGGCAGCCCGAGCATTTTATGACATAAATTATGTTTTCAGAGGCACAAGTAAAATTAGATTTGATCTTGAATTTCTGTCCCTCTTTGAAGAGGAATTCTGATCCTTCTAGCAGGTTTGGACATGTTGCACAGTTCGGTCTACCACATTTTTTTACTTTTGCATTCGTAATTTCAGAAAACAATTTTGCCTTTGTGAGAATCTTTTTAAGTGATTTAGGTTGTTTGTAGCTTTTAATGATTTAAATTAGGGTGTTTTTGAGTTCTTGCAGTCTAAAGTTCCTGGTATTTTGTTCTGACACTATTGTGCATATCCTTCTTGCAAGGTTGAAGGGGATGTTTGCTTTAGTGTGTCTTGGGTGGCATGAATCAAAAAGAAGGTATTGTTTGGCGTCTGTGGCTTTGTAAAAAATGTCTGTTTCTATTTTAAGGTTAATTTTTTTAATTAGTATATCCAAGAATGGGAGCTCCTTTTTGTTGTATTCCATTGTGAACTGTATATTTGGGTTTATGCTGTTCAACAGGTTTTTGAATTTTAGGAGTTTATCTGTGTTTTCATTCCAGAGTATAAAACAATCGTCCAGGAATCGTTTCCAATTCTCTTTTATGTATTGAGAGAGGGGGTTTCCAAAGATTGATAAAGATTCCTGGTAAATGATTATTTCCATGTAGCCCATTGTTAGGTTCGCAATGACTGGTGCTGCCCTTGTTCCCATAGCAATTTCGGATTTTTGACGGTAAAATGTATTGTCAAACATGAAGTGGTTATTATGTAGGATGAATTCAATTGATTTAGTAATGAATTCTTTACTGATCCTTTTTGGTATTTCTTCCGGAAATTGGTCCAGCCAGAACTGTATTGCCTCTAGTCCATAATTATGAGGTATACTGGTATATAAGTTAACTACATCAAATGAAACCATGATTGTTTCTTCGTTGGCTTTTTTTGGAAGGTGGTTTAACATATCTAAGTCATCTCTGATATGGCTATCGATATGTTTAAGGAAGGGTTTCAGGAGGATGTCCATAAATAGACTTAGTCTGTGTGTTTCACAGGTTGGGCCAGCTACAATGGGTCGTAGTTTTAGGTCCCCCGGGTTAGGTGTGTGTATGTATGTCTTTGGTGATTTTTTAATGGTTTCATTTATAATTTGGCTTTTATGAATTTTTGGCAGACCATAGAAGAGGCTAGGTTTGCATTTAAAGTTTGTTGGAAAGTCAATCTCAAAAAAGATTCCAACATCACCATCAAAATACAGGTCCAGATACTGCAACAGCTTGGGTTTCAGAGGACCACAGCTCTTTAACATCCTCCCTAAATGCCTGAGAGACTTACATGGTGTGGATGTGGGTTTCTTTAAAACTAAACTGGATCTCTTCTTGTTGGGAGTCCCAGATGAACCTACCTCACGACAGGAGATGCAGATGCGGGCAGCAGCATCGAACTCCCTTGTTGATCAAGTGCCACGTATCAGAGGTGGATTCACAAATTAGTGTAGCTCATTCAGTGGTGGTGCCCCTGCATGGCCGCAGCCTTCAGGCTTTTACATTTTTAAGGATTTAAGGATTTATACATACATATATATATATGTATACATATATATATATGTATACATATATGTGTATATATACATATATATATACATATATATGTTTATATACATATATATACATATACATGTATATATACATATATATGTATATGTATGTACATACATATACATATATTATATATATACATATACATGTATATATACATATATATGTATATATACATGTATATGTATATATATAAAGACATGACAAACTAAAATTATATAACTAGAAGTTGTTGGAATAAGTTTACTTTAGTAAATAATGAACAGAAATGTGGAATAAAAGTAGGAAAAAGAAATGTTAGTAAAAAGAAACGTTGCCTTATCTGTATTGTAATTTTCTTTCCATGAATTAAACATAGCTACCAGCAATCATATAATCCAACACTGAGTTCATATGATCTATACCTGAAGATTGGCAGTATAATCGTTTTAGTATGTAATTGTATTTCGAGACCTATTTCAGAAACATTGAGGAATATGTTGTCATGAAATGCACGTAGTCTATATGATATAAAGTATTTGATTTGGAATAAGAATTGAAGGTATTAAGTTTGGTAATTTTTATATTTAGTCCTATATGTACCTATCATGGATAATGTTGTTCAATGATGATTGAGTTGCTTGAGGGTGATTCTATATATATGTATATAATGCAGTGAGTAATTCATTTTAGTACCACTAAATTGAACTTCTCTCCCCTGTAGACTTGGAAATAACTTCCCTAATATTAATATTAAATATTATATATATATATATACATATATATATATAGTATATATATATATATATATATATATATATATATATTATATATATATATATATATATATGTATATATATATGTATATATATATATATATATATGTATATATATATATGTATGTATATATATATATATATATATATATATATATATATATATATACAATATATATATATATATATATATACATATATATATATATATATATATATATATAGATATATATATATATATATATAATATATATGTGTAATATATATATATATATATATATATATATATATACAACATAATATATTCATACATATATATATATATATATACATATATATTATACATATATATATACATATATATATATATATATATATATATATATATATATATATATATATATATATATATACTATATATATATATGTATATATATATATATAATATTTAATATTAATATTAGGGAAGTTATTTCCAAGTCTACAGGGGAGAGAAGTTCAATTAGTGGTACTAAATGAATTACTCAGCTGCATTTATACATAATATAGAATCACCCTCAAGCAACTCAATCATCATTGAACAACATTATCCATGATAG
>NC_043004.1:64840165-64845165 GCF_006345805.1 Octopus sinensis | reverse complement strand
AACATATATATTAATTCAATCTATACTCTTACAAACGCTACACCTTTAAAAAGAAATGGACTTGTTTGATTGGCCCTTTAGAAAAAAACGGTCAATCTTCGAGCGATAAACAAAAAGGTCAAAAATATATGTATATATATATAAAAAAACTTATAAAAATTATAAAAATTATAAAATCCGAGGAAAAAACCGAGGAAAAAACCTATTGCCGTTAATGAAGACAGTACAAATTAATGCATAGAAATTAAACCTGTTATAAATACTGCAATACATATTTATATTAAAATCCACATATATATATCAACATACACAAAAGGATGCGCGTAAACGCCATACATACATATACAGACGTATGAATATGAATCTAAATTATACACATAAAAGCATGTGTACATATATTCACGCAAACCGTCTCGCACGCAAGCTAAAATTCATCTATGTAGCAATCTCATATACTGAGCAAGGAGGGGGAACGAAAGAAAGGGAAAGAGAGAAAAAGGAACGAAAGAGGGGGGGGGAAACTTGTAGCGATGTTATTGGCATCTATAGAGGCCAGTATACATACACAAGTTTGAATTGATACATATACATACCGTCGTGTGTATGCGTGCTTAAGCACAAGCATACTTTCACTTACACATACACAGATACGCATGCTTACAAATACATATGCTTTGCTATACACAAACTTATATAAACATTCTAAATTTGACAACATTGCTTTTTTTAAAAAAAACATTGATTTTAAAAAATGGGTGCATTAATAAAAATATATACGAAAGACATATAAAATAAAATATAACATCCTATTTTGGGTCATTTATAAATAATCAAGGTAATATAAATAATCAAGGTAATCCTATGCAATACAATAACATGAAAACAGAGTTTGTAGGTTTTTCCTAATATATATGTAGAAACAATAAGACTTTGCTATAGATCCGTCGTAGCGCTTAAGAGTCAAAATCAAAATCAAAAATCAAAATACAAAATATATACTCTATCCATATGGTATATTTATATTCGACATTTTAAATTTAGCCGCGTGCCTACATAAGTTCATTAACTCACTTCTTTGATTCAAAGAATTATTGTCTTTGAATAATATGTGCATTTTTTCTAATAAGCAAAGCTTGCACTTGAAATTATATTTGTAAGCTCCATGCCTGTATGGTGCCGCCCTGTCCAGAATGCTCCATGTCACGTTGAAAGGTGGGGCTTCCTTTTCTTTTAGTTCCCAGACATATTTTGCTAGGCTGGTTTTCTTCCTATTCTCTGGGTATTTAAAAGAATTCTTATGAGAATAAAATCTTGTTTTAAATGAATTTTCTGAAGCCCCTGTGTATGTCTTGTATTCCGATGAGCCTTCCACTTGCACCTTGGCTCTATAAACCACTCCTTTCACTAGACATTTCCCTTCTAACGGACAGGAGCTTTCGTTTTTGAAATTACATTTTTTAATGGGCTCGGCACCATGTCTAATCTCAATTAGCTTCCTATTATGTTGGCTAATGTAAGAGGCGAAATTTCTGCAACAAGAATAGCTAACCTTCATAAACGCCTGATTTCGAATAGTGTCACGGACACATACAAAAAGGACAACACGAATATATACAAAGAGGTGAACTTAGAAGCAAGAGGAATAGCTAACGATCTTAAGATTAGCGATAGGATTGAATACCTTTCACCACGACCAGCTTTTATTACTCTGAAAGACCATAAAGACAATTTTAGTAGAAACCCTAAATGTAGATTGATAAATCCGGCTAAAACTGAGATAGGAATTATTAGCAAAAATATTTTGGACAGTATTTTAGTTAAGTTAGATAGTGAAGTAGACTTGAGAATTTGGAAGAATAGTAAGTCAGTTATAGAGTGGTTTAAAGGTATTAGCTATAAGAATAATTGTAGTTTCACACAATTCGACATTATTGACTTTTACCCGTCGATATCTAGGACGTTGCTCCTAAGGGCATTGGACTTCGCCAAGCAGTATGTCAACATCGATAGCTCGGAAATTGAAATTATTATGCATGCGAGGAAATCGCTTCTGTTTTTCGAGGATTCCACCTGGATTAAGAAGACTGAGGATTCTCTTTTCGATGTACCGATGGGGGCATACGACGGGGCTGAATTATGTATGCTCATAGGAGCCTTTATTCTCCATAATCTAAAAATAGAATTCCCATTTATAGATGCAGGTCTATATAGGGATGACGGCCTTATAGCCACGCATAATCTAAACGGCCATGAATCAGATAGACTTAGGAAGGACCTTATAGCTTTCTTTCAAAGGATGGGCTTACGGATTACGATAGATACTAACCTGAATAGTGTAGATTTTTTAGACGTAAATTTTAATGTAAGATCGGATAGATTTAAACCTTTCCGTAAGCCCAATGAAAAGCTATCTTATATTAGCAAAGATTCGAACCATCCACCAGTTATCCTTAGCAACTTAGTCAGCAATGTAGGTAGAAGAATATCTTCAATTTCTTCGGACGAGGCAGCATTCCATAATGCTGCACCTTATTACGATAGCGCATTAAAGAATAGTGGATTCTCGGAGAAGATCCAGTTCAACCAGCTTAATGCTAATAATAATGCTGCACGAAGAACTAGGACCAGGAAAGTTTTGTGGTTCAACCCGGCTTTCAATTTGGCCGTAAAGACTAATATAGGTAAGGAATTTTTGAGATTAGTCTCTAAGCATTTTAAGCAGGGTCATAAATTCTACAGAATATTTAATAGAAGAACCCTGAAGGTTAGCTATTCTTGTTGCAGAAATTTCGCCTCTTACATTAGCCAACATAATAGGAAGCTAATTGAGATTAGACATGGTGCCGAGCCCATTAAAAATGTAATTGCAAAAACGAAAGCTCCTGTCCGTTAGAAGGGAAATGTCTAGTGAAAGGAGTGGTTTATAGAGCCAAGGTGCAAGTGGAAGGCTCATCGGAATACAAGACATACACAGGGGCTTCAGAAAATTCATTTAAAACAAGATTTTATTCTCATAAGAATTCTTTTAAATACCCAGAGAATAGGAAGAAAACCAGCCTAGCAAAATATGTCTGGGAACTAAAAGAAAAAAGAAAGCCCCACCTTTCAACGTGACATGGAGCATTCTGGACAGGGCGGCACCATACAGGCATGGAGCTTACAAATAATTTCAAGTGCAAGCTTTGCTTATTAGAAAAAATGCACATATTATTCAAAGACAATAATTCTTTGAATCAAAGAAGTGAGTTAATGAACTTATGTAGGCACGCGGCTAAATTTAAAATGTCGAATATAAATATACCATATGGATAGAGTATATATTTTGTATTTTGATTTTGATTTTGATTTTGACTCTTAAGCGCTACGACGGATCTATAGCAAAGTCTTATTGTTTCTACATATATATTAGGAAAAACCTACAAACTCTGTTTTCATGTTATTGTATTGCATAGGATTACCTTGATTATTTATATTACCTTGATTATTTATAAATGACCCAAAATAGGATGTTATATTTTATTTTATATGTCTTTCGTATATATTTTTATTAATGCACCCATTTTTTAAAATCAATGTTTTTTTTTTTTAAAAAAAGCAATGTTGTCAAATTTAGAATGTTTATATAAGTTTGTGTATAGCAAAGCATATGTATTTGTAAGCATGCGTATCTGTGTTGTGTAAGTGAAAGTATGCTTGTGCTTAAGCACGCATACACACGACGGTATGTATATGTATCAATTCAAACTTGTGTATGTATACTGGCCTCTATAGATGCCAATAACATCGCTACAAGTTCCCCCCCCTCTTTCGTTCCTTTTTCTCTCTTTCCCTTTCTTTCGTTCCCCCTCCTTGCTCAGTATATGAGAATTGCTACATAGATGAATTTTAGCTTGCGTGCGAGACGGTTTGCGTGAATATATGTACACATGCTTTTATGTGTATAATTTAGATTCATATTCATACGTCTGTATATGTATGTATGGCGTTTACGCGCATCCTTTTGTGTATGTTGATATATATATGTGGATTTTAATATAATATGTATTGCAGTATTATAACAGGTTTAATTTCTATGCATTAATTTGTACTGTCTTCATAACGGCAATAGGTTTTTTCCTCGGTTTTTTCCTCGGATTTTATAATTTTATAATTTTTATAAGTTTTTTTATATATATATACATATATTTTTGACCTTTTTGTTTATCGCTCGAAGATTGACCGTTTTTTTCTAAAGGGCCAATCAAACAAGTCCATTTCTTTTTAAAGGTGTAGCGTTTGTAAGAGTATAGATTGAATTAATATATATGTTCCATTCTAGCAAAAACTGTCTGATGAACGGCAACGAGAAACTCAGAGTAACAGATTTTGTTGAATTTTCTGCTGCTTAAAATAAAGCATATTACTCTACCACTGGTATTTGAGTACTCTTTTTTCCACCTTGTTTCACATTTATGTGTTTACTCCGGTATATATATATATATATATATATATATATATATATATGCGCATGGCTCAGTGGTTAGAGCGTCGAGCTTACGATCGTGAGGTTGTGAGCTCGAATCCCAGACCGGGCTGCGTGTTGTGTTCTTGAGCAAGGCACTTTATTTCACGTTGCTCCAGTTCACTCAACTGTAGAAATGAGTTGCGACGTCACAGGTGCCAAGCTGTATCGACCTTTGTCTTTCCCTTGGATAACACTGGTGGCGTGGAAAGGGGAGGCTGGTATGCATGGGCGACTACTGGTCTTCCATAAAAACAACCTTGCCCGGACTTGTGTCTAGGAGGGTAACTTTCTAGGTGCAATCCCATGGTCATTCATGACCGAAGGGGGTCAAAAAAAAAATATATATATACATATATACATATACACATACATATCTATACACATATATATACGCATATACATACACATACACATATATACACATCCACATACACATACACACATACACATATACACACACATACACACACACACATATATATATATATATATATAT
>NC_043004.1:64810165-64832665 GCF_006345805.1 Octopus sinensis | reverse complement strand
ACTTAAATCAATCAAACATCAACCAACAGATGATACCCAATCATGTTTCTCCATTTTCTAATTTTGTAGAATTAATTTACGGTAATATTTTTACCTTTGCCCATGTAATACAGTAGATGGACTAATTGCTTGGCAATTTTTAACATTTATGTATTAGTCTTGTTGGGTACCTCTCTAGCAGTATATTGGATATATGTTATCCCATGGTGGGTTGAATTTTCAACCCCTATCTCATTTTATATATATATATATTATATATATTATATATATATATATATATATTTATACATATATATATATATGTATATATATATATATATATATATACACACACACACTTAAGATGTACTGTTCTGTTATTGTAAGATCAAAAATAAGTACTCCATCTGGTGAGAGATAAATGTTACTTAATAGGCACAATACATATTTTTATGTGTTACTAATATTTCATTATATGTGGTTTGTGTCTGATGAATATGTTTGAAACATTTCTCAACATATGAAACTATTAGCACATAAAAACATGTATTTTGCCTATTAAATTGTATACTGGCAATGTACACACACACCGCCTTGCCTTGGATCACCAACTTCTTGTTGAAGTAGTAGCAGCATGTCAGACAAATGAAACTCATCCTTTTCAATGTCTGATCATTTCTAAAAGAAAGGAAGATAGACAAACAAAGACAGTAAGAGAAAGGGAAGAATTGATCCCTTCCTGTACTGGATAAATACTGCTATCTATCCACTCTGAAAGGATGTAAAGTAAAGTTGGTTCAGTTCTATATTTAAGAGATGAGGAATTATGTACATTATTTACATTCGACAGATATTTCTCCTCATCTTGTTTGTTGTTACCACAACATTTCGGCTGATATACCCTCCAGCCTTCTTCAGGTGTCTTGGGGAAATTTCGAACTGAATGAGAACCCAGGTTCGAAATTTCCCCAAGACACCTGATGAAGGCTGGAGGGTATATCAGCCGAAATGTTGTGGTAACAACAAACAAGATGATAAATATCCGTCGAATGTAAATAAAGTAAAGTTGGTGTTGCTTGGATTTGAACTCAGTGTGCAGAATGATTGCTGCAAAGCAATCCATCTAGTGCTCTACTGACTCTGCCACTTGAACACATACACACATATATATATAGTTTGTTTCCCAACTACATGCTTCCAGGTTCAGTCCCACTGTAACTTGGATGTATTCTACTATAGCTGACCAAAACCTAATGAATGAATTTGGTAGGTAGAAACTGAAAGAAGCCTGTTACTCGTGTGTGTGTTTTGTTGTTTTGATATCATGTGATGATTGTAACTGAGTGTCACAGTCACTTGTTTCTATTGTTCTGTAGAAATATGTCTGGTTATGAGGAAATATAAGCTTGCTTGGTAATTGATGATGGTTGGTGATAGGAAAGGCATCCAGCTGTAGAAAATCTACCTCAAACTTTGGCTGACCCGTGTAAGCATGGAATAGTTGGTGTTAAAACATTGATGGTGATATGCTCATACACATACATGTGTGTGTGTGTGAATGTGCATGTAAACTATGTGTATATATGAGAATTGGGCCTCACAGAGGTAGTGACATGGGACTGAGACCTTTGGTGATATACAGTGCTTGTGCAGACCTGTCAAACCAGGTGAAATCATAGTTGTGGCTGATGCTGGTGTCACGTCAATGGCACCCATGCCAGTGGCACGTAAAAAAGCACCCACTACACTCTTGGAGTGGTTGGTGTTAGGAAGGGTGTCCAGCTGTAGGAATCTTGCCAAATCAGATTGGAACTTGGTGCAGCTCCCTGGCTTATCAGTTTTCAGTCAAACCATCAGCATGGAAAGCAGGCATTAAATGATGATGATGATGATGATAGTTATCAAGGTGCATCTTGGTTTTTGGAATAGCTGTGCCTTTTGTATGAGGCAGCTAAAAGAATTGACATCAGAAAAGGCATCTGGTTCACAAAAACACTGTTTGAAAAAGTCCCATCAAACCCATGTCAGCATGGAAAAGTGGATGTAAAATGATCACACACGCATACATACACACACATACATATAAATAAACAAACGGGGAATAATTTTTTTTAATGTTCTGTTTAGGTCATGATGGTTTTAAGCAGCTGTGAATATGTAGTACCGTAAATCCTTGTGTATAGTCCACCCTTGAGTATAATACACAGGGGATTTTTAGGGGGCTGTACTTCTGAAAAACCTAAACCTTGTGTATGATACGCACCCCTTCTCTAACTTGAGTCATGCGTAATTACGCCAGCAGCCCCTAATCGAACAAACACTTCCGCGTATGCGTAATACAATAATGGTGATGTTCTTAACTGTTATATGGTAATGTAAATGTTTGCAAATTGTTTTTGTTACATGATATTCTGTATTCTGAATACTTTTATTTTAATAAATGTTGCTTATTGCAAGTTATGGATGATTCTCTTATGACTTCATTGCTTTCAGGCTTAGCTTAAGGTATTTTCGTGCCTGGCATCACAAAATGCATCTGAATAAACATTGCCGGACAGCAAATAGAGACTCGGACATTGCTTAGAAAATATTTTTCATTTTTAACCTCATATAAAAAATGTGGATTGTACACGAGGATTTACAGTATATGAATATCAGTGCAAGTTGTATGAATATCAGTGCCCTCATGTTAGTGGCATGTAAAAGCACCCACTACACTCTTGGAGTGGTTGGCGTTAAGAAGGGCATCCAGCTGTAGAAAATCTGTCAGATCAGATTGGAGCCTGGTGCATCCATATGGTTCGCCAGTCCTCAGTCAAATTGTCCAGTATCTGTATATGCATATATGAATACGCTTACGCAAAAGGTGAATATGTTCCTTCAAGCAGGCATTTTTAGCTATATATTTCTGTATGTGAGTGCATACATGTACCTAAACGTGAATTTTTTGACATGCAAGCCTGCATGGATTGGATAATTTGACTGAGGACTGGCGAACCATATGGCTGCACCAGGCTCCAATCTGATACATACCAACTCAACATCTATATATCTATAAATTTGTGTGTGAATGTGTGTGTATATATATATTTATGTATATAAAACATGTATGCATGCTTATCAAGTTGTACACTAGATAAGTAACTTCACCATTTCTATAGAGAAATACCTATATATATATATATATATATATATAGGTGATGTTCTTAACTGTTATATGGTAATGTAAATGTTTGCATCTATATATATCTATAAATTTGTGTGTGAGTGTATATATGCATCTAAACATTATGCATGCCTGTCAGGTTGTACACTAGATAAGTAACATGACTATTCCTACAGAGACACACTGCAAGTATACACAACCAAAGACACCAACTCTACCTCCACAACAATGACACCTGACTAAAGCTGACCTCTGCAAAATGAGATATATAGTAACCACTGTAAAAATTGCAGTCAGTTGCCTTAATCTCTTCATTGCCTTCATAAATACACAAAACTTGAGTAACGACAGAGTAAATCATTAGTTTCAGTAACCACACACATACACATATACATATCTCTTATTTGAAAAACATGTAAGGCTTAGCAACAGGAAAGGCATCTATGTGTGAAACAATGCCTCAATAACATATTGGTCTAACCCATGCTAGCCTGGAAAAGTGGACGTAAGATGAAATGAATACATAATAGAGGATATGTGACCTAGTGGTTAGGGTGTTGTGCTCATGATTATGAGATTGTGTGTTCAATTCTTGGACCAATCAATGCATTGTGTTCTGGAGCAAAACACTGCAATCATTTCAACATTTAATATGTGGCAAATTTGCACACCTGTAGAGGCAACATCGTTTTGATGGAGGGAGTGACCTAATGTACAGCATAAAGATTTGATCACTATACACATATCATCTGTGCACAGGTTGTTCTGCAAGAAATTGTCGAACTGCTTTTCTCAAACTTGAAAGACTACTGTTATTAAATATATAGATGCAGGCTGTGTGACTAAGAAGCTCACTTTGCAACTATGGGGTGTCAGGCTCAGTTTTACTGCACAGCACCTTGTGCAAGTGTATACTATAATCTCCCAACCGACCAATGCCTTGGGAGTGAATTTGGTAGACAAACTTTATGGAACTCCATCATCATAATCATTTAACATCTGCTGTCCATGATGGCATGGGTTAGATGGTTTGACTGAAAACCTGGTAAGTTGGAGAGCTGCACCAGGTTCCAGTCTGATTTGGCATGGTTTCTATGACTGGATGCCCTTCCTAATGCCAACCACTCCAAGAGTGTAATGGGTGCTTTTTACATGCCACTGGCATGAGTGTCATTTACATGACACTGGCATCGGCCATAACTATGATTTCACTATTGTGTATGTTTTTGTGTTTGTCGCATTCACCATTTAACAATCAGTGTTGGTTTGTTCATGTCTCCATAACTTAGCAGTTCGGCAAAAGAGACTGATAGAATAAGTGCCAGATTTAGAAAAAGAATAAGTATTAGGATCAATCTGTTTGACTAAACCCCCTCAAGATTGGTGCTCCAGCATGGCTGCAGTCCAATGACTGTAATAAGTAAAAGATAAAAGATAGATATATATGTATATTTCAAAGACCAATTAATAGCAGTCTTAAGTACAAAATTTAAATAAGATCATAGAAGAGTTTTATTTCCTGTTATCTTTTGATGATGTTTTCTCATTACTCTCTCAGTTCTTATTTACCTGTGTGTTCATGTATGTGTGTGTGTACATATATATATACATATATATAAATATATATATATATATTTATCGACATATATATATGTATCAGTTTATTATAGATGTTCTTGTTATTGTTCTTGTTTTTTTTTTCTTCTGCAATCCTTTTTCTTTCATTTAAAAATTTTTTTGAAATCAAATTTATTTTGTTTCAAGTCTATTTTTTTTTGTAAAAATTTTCTTTTGCCTTTTTTCGTGTATTTTTTGTTGTTGCAGATTTGACTAGTATATTATATATTGTTGTTTTATTTGAAATAATAGAAGAAAAATAGTTTGTAAAAATGGAAATGATAAAATTATAGTAATGATAATAATAATTGAAAGAAATCAAATCTGTGCTGAGATTTGGAGTGAGTTTTCAGGACAAAAAAAAAATGTAATAAATATTGTATTACAATAAATATGTTTGTATTTATAAGTTATTTAAATTTATGTTTTATTTAATTAATTAATTTAATATGAACAAGAAAAATAATAAAACATAAACAAAACAAATATGAAAAAAAAGGAAAATTTCTTTCCAAAATATTACAAAAAGAAAACAAGAAAAATATAAACAAATGAAAAAAAAATGAAAGAAAATATAGAAAGAAAAAAATTGCCAGGGAATTAATGAAGGAGTTATGTCAGGTCTTTGAAATTTTTTTCAGAATGTTTGTGATATGTTCAGAAATGTTGTGTGTCATATAATTGATAATTTCTACTGAAGCACGCCTAGATGATAAGGAAATACTTGAGGGGGGAACAATCAGCTGCCACAGTGACCAGATTATGCATCAAGAAAGAAGCTCTGTCACTAACTCTTGTGAAATATTATTATAAAAAAATAGCCAGGGATAGATGAAACAATAAACAAGAATAAGTGAATGATACTGGACTTCAGGAGCACGAATATCAGACAGAGAAAAAAAGGGTAATAGTTTTGCTGATGGAACTTACTTGGCATGCAATAGAGAGACATGATATGTCTCTCTATTGCATGCCAAGTCACCATGTCACTGATTTTAGTATTAATCAAGTAACACAGTCACTGGGCAAATAATAGGTAAGTGGTATGAATATCATCAGTGGACATGTTTCCCTGCTTTTTTTTGTCTGAGATTGATGCCTTTAGTTAATATCTTTACAACCCAAGCAAGTAATTAATCAGAACAAGTGAATTATCGCACAGATGTCATAACTGTTGCTTCTGTTTCTCCCTCTTACATAATAGTTGCTGTTTATTTTGTTTTTCTTTTCTTTTTCTTTCCACTATTATTACTGTAGTTGTTGAGTAGCTTACGGAGATGATTGAGCAAATACATCTTCTGGAGAAATATTATAGCCAAGTAGAGTTGTAGTAGCAGAAGTATTAGAAACAGCAGACTCAGTGATGCATAAACAATACTTATATTTGTCCCTTTTGTGTTCTGAGCATTTAAAAAAATATATATAAGTTAAAAAAAAAAAAACTGCCAGGGTTGATTTTTATTATTATTATTAACTCCTCCACAGGAACAGGCAAAGGAAGTATGAAAACAAGAACTGGGGGGGATTCAATTGACTCTTTTAAACAAAATGTGTGACCTTGTGACAATGTAAAGAAAAAACATATTCTAGCTTTTGGCCATATTATCTTTATTGTCGGGCATGATCTTTCTTTAAAATTGTAAGTCTTCAAGACATGAGGTCTTCACATATTAAACAAAACAGTACAGAGTGCTGTTGAGCAAGACTCAACAGCTACATTAGGGAGATTTCAATGATTGTATAGAAGCTTCCACCTTGTTGGTTATAGGCGCTTAGTAAAAGTATTATAGGTTGATTTGATGTTCTTATTGCTGGTGATTATGGTAGCAGTGGTTTATTATCCCTCAAAATTAGCTTTGATTCGAATTGAAGTGATTGTGCCACAGAAGTTAAACAATCAAATAGTTGCTAACCGCCCATTATTTTAACTCAAAAAAAAAAAAGAATTTTTTTTTTTGTAATCTATGTTAGATTTCTGTTTAGGAATGGTTCTTCCATGCAAGAGAACTTTGGAGCAATTATACTTCCCAGTTCTGACACCCTGAAAAATGCCAGGGATTTTCTTTGTTACAGCTGTTATAGTTGTAACTATAATCTTTCTCATCAGCTATTATTAATATCGTTCAGTAGATCTGGTCTATTCTAGAAGTATAGACTGTTATACAAAATGGTAAGCCACCAGATGTGTCAAAGAAGAGGAATTTAGTTATTATGAAATTTAATTTAAATTTTGATTTGATTTGATTCCCACACAAACTTTTAAATTTCTTTGAACTGCTGTCTGCTTTTTCTTTTCTTTTTCTTTCATTTTTGTTTTTTTTTTAAAATACAATTCAATAGCAATCACAGTTTTGTGGGAGTGATATGCAAAGCAGCTGGTATCGTTTTTTTTTGATATCATTGATAGCTGTCGATCAATTGAGTTATCTAGAAGCGACACACAGCTCCAGCTCCAAATGTATTGGTTTGGACTGACCTCATTGTGACCGTTTCATCTTTATTGGGAGTCACATTGTTCTAAATTCAAGGAGTTTAATATCCATGCAGTCTCATTTAAAAAGACAGCAAGGAATTTGCTGAGGGAGAAATTTGCTTGCTACATTGAATAGATCTGGCAACAACTTTGCAATGTTCTTAGCTGGTTGGTCTAAGATGATGTTAATGTTGTTGTTGTTGTAGTTAAATAGAACACCCCCCTCCTCCATGAATCAATCTATAGTATGGACATAAACTAATTAAACACACAGGATGAAATACTGATCTTAATAAGTCTCATCATTTTTATTTATTTAATTTTTTTTACATTTTTTTGTTCTGTGTTGTTGAAGGAGAGATGAAATATTTGCTTTATTTCTTTTTTTTTGTTATATTTTGGTGTATATTAAACATATACATTTGCTTTTGGCTCAATGTTCATGGATATATATATATATATATTTTTTTTTATAATTCATGTATATATTTTTTTCTTCCATTGTTCATTAAAAATAGTTGTTGCTGTTGTTGTTCTCTTTCTTTTGATAAGATCTAGATGAATATTTCATAATATTATAGTTTTAAACATGATTTATCGTTCATGATATGCGAATGAAATAAATAAAATGATATAATTAGAACAGATGGGTTTACACATGGCTGATTCCTCAGAGCAGAGATTTATATGTATATATATATATATATATATATATATATATATATATATATATATATATATAGCTTCATCACAAAAAAAATGAAATCAAATTTAAACAAAACCAGGAATCAAAAAAATTTTTTGTTTTGTTTTTCCTTTTTTTTTCCAGAGGAATTCAGGGAATCATTCTTGTGTTTAAATCACAAAAGGAAAAAAAAGTAATATAAAAACCAAAAGAAGAGAGAGAGAGAGAGAGAGAGAGAGAGAGAGAGAGAGAGAGAGAGAGAGAGAGGAGAGAGAGAGAGAGTTAATGGAAAAAAGTGGGGCAGTGGGTAGGGGAATGATAGATTGAGATGGGATAAACTAGAAATACCACCCCTCCCTGACCCCTCTTTTCTGCTTCACACCAATTTTATACTTTTTTTGGGGGGAGGTTTTTCCATTTTTTTTATATAGATTAATTTTTTTTATTTTAAATAGTTTTAAAAGCCTTTTTTTCTAAATATTCAAATTTTTAAATGTTTACTGTTGATAAAATGTGCTAAAACTACAAAAATGGAAGATGAAAAAAAGAAAACATATGTATACATATAAATATATACATATATACATATACATATATATATATATATATATATATATATATGTGCATATACACACATATATACATATGGACACATATATACACACACACATGTATATATATATGGACATGTGTGTATATATAAACTTTGGTTTCAATTTAAGTATTAAAAAATGAAATTAACAAAATAAATAGTTTACATATGTGTTCATGTAATGATTGTATGTTTGTGCGTGTGTGTGAATATTATGTAGGTGTTTGTGTACTCTGTGTGTGTATGATTTGTCATATCTGGGAAGAGGGGGAGAGAATTCTGGAGACTAGAATAATACTTAGGGTTTCATAATAAATAACAATAGCTTTTGAGAAATATGCTTTATGTATGAAAATGTGCATGTAGCTATGCACATCAATATGTATTTTATAGCTATATACATATATACAACCATGCACACACTAGCATGTGTATATATACACATGTACACACATATACATACACACACACAGAAGTAGCTAGATATGTATGTACATATAAACACAAACAACTATATATGTATGTGCATATATATAGATATATGCACAAATACATATACTTGTATATGTATACACACAGATGCACACTGATATTTATGTGTGCACATATATATATGTGTGTGTGTGTATATATGTGCGTGTATTGGGCAGGCTGGAATTTTATTAATTTATATCTTTGTAATGTCATAATATATTGCTAGGGAGGTTGGTGAATGGGACACTAACTTTATATTTGATGTTCAGAATTTTAATAAGAAAACTACTTCTTGCAGTGTAGGATTTTAACAGACATGGAATTTCTCAATATTTATTTTTTAAAAATTGCATAATTTTATTATTGTTTTATACTGTAACTCAGAATTCTTGGCTGAGCAAGTCATAAGTTTTTATGGAAAACTTAAATTAATACCAAAGTAAAATTTAAAACTGTATGCATATTTATATCTATGTATGATCATGTATGCATCCATATGTATGTGTGTATATGAATATATATGTGGATGTATATATATATATATATATATGCATGTGCATGCATATATGTATGTGTGTGAATATATAATTTCCTCATTTATTTGATTCTTCTCAAACAATTTGAGCACCACGAGTTTTAATATGTACATGTGTGTTTGTATACATACATACATTTGTGTGTGGGTGTGTACATTTTATATATATATATATATATATATATATATATATATATATATATAGGTATTAAGGATAAAAAAAGTGCTCAATACCATGGTAGAATATAATTTATTTCAGCTAATCATGTTGATTGTTATTTTAGAGTGTGCTTGACAATTCGTTGGTTCATCAGAAAAAAGAAACTGAATCCAGTTAATTTAGTAAAATGAATTAAACAAAGTCAAGGGTAACTCTAAAATAACAGTAAATTGAATCAGCTGAAAGTAATCACACACACACACACAATATATATATATATGCATATATATATATATATGTGTGTGTGTGTGTATATATATGTATGCATACAAACTTATACAAATATACATACACACATATGTGCATACATACAAACATATTTACATACATATATGCATAAATATATATATATATACATATATACATGTATACATATATATATATTTATGTATATGTGTGTGTGTGTATATATATATATATGCAAGAACAAAAGCTATTAAAATTAATGTGTAAAATTGAAAGTATTATGTTTAAAAATTGTAAAACTTCCTCTTGTGTTATAATTACATTTATTTTCTTTTTCTCTGATTCTCTTCTGTTTTTTTTAATCTTTTTTTTTGGTAATTTTTTTTGTATATGGTTTCATAAAAATGATATATTAATTTATAATTTAATGTAAATATTTTATTTTAATTTAATTTTTAGTTATTTATTGAGCAGCATTGTTAAGACTCTTGCATGGCTGTTGCAAGCCTGTTACAAAACGCAAAGCAATTTTTTTTGTTGCAAGGGTTTGGGGATAAAAGAAAAAAAATGTCTTTTAGTTTGAATTATTCTTTTGATATCTGCTTATATAGAAGCTGATATATGTATGTGCTATGTATGTATGTATGTATAAATATGATTGTTTGTACATATATTTATTTTTGTAAGTGCTAATTATTGTTGAAATTTTTTTTATGGAGGAGGGTATTATTATTGTCTGACTGTGGTATGTTCGGTGGGAATGAGGTAAAGAATTTTCTAGATTATAACATATTCCTCACTTGGTTGACTTTTTTGCAGGGTGGGTTTTTATATATTTTTTAGTAATGCAATATATCTAATGATTTTTTTTTTTAGTTTTTTTTTTTGCGAAATATTAGTTAAAAATAAATAAATTAATTATTAAATATACAATTGGAATTTGAAAAAAATTTAAAAAAAAAACAAGATGTGATTTTTTTTTCAGTCTTTTTCTTTTCTTTTTTTTTCTTTCTATTTACATATATTTATAGAAAAAATGCGATGATAACATGGCAAATTTGATATATTGCAAAAAAATAATAATAAATAAAAATAAAAAAGTTTCTAAAGTATTTTTTTTTTTAATATTTTTTCTGAAATTTTATTTTGTGATTTTTTTTAAAGTTAAATTTTCTTTCTTTCTTCTGTAGTTGTTCTTTGAAAAAAATTTTGTCAACTTATTTGAACCTCTATATATTTATAGATAGATATGTATGTGTATGTATGTGTGTATATGAGTGTGTGTGTGCATGTATATATGTGTTGTGTGAAAGTTTTAATTAATATTAAAGATATGTGTTGTATTTTCTTTGTACATATCATTGATTCAATCTATCTTTTTTCTGCATATATATATTTTTTAAAATTAAGATTTTTAAATATTTGTAAGATAATTACCTGTGTAAGTTGGTCTGTGGATTAGTTAATGATTAAATTGCAAGAATCTGTAGATATTTTTCCCCCTAAAATAACTATAATTTTAAATGCAAATTATATAAATATATAAGAATTTTGAAATAGTTCTATCAGAGTTTTTTTCATTTTGGATGTATACATACAATGTAAAATATTTATATACATAGATATACATGCTTCATATATATATATGTATATATATATATATATATATATATACATATATATATATAGAGCATGTATGCACTAAATCTAGTTTCATAATTTGGTGTGTAGTGTATGTCTAATTTTCAGAGAAAAGAATATATGTTGATTCAAGAGTACTTTGAAGAAGGTACCATAAAGAAACTTTGGCACTCCTTGACTTGTAAGCTGATTCCCTCCTCTTCTGAAGCAAGTCTACAATGATTCTGGATTCTATATGACCGAAAAAATATAGAGCTGATTTCATAAATATTCCTCAACGCAATAAATAAGATTCATGGTATTCATAATAAATATAGAAGATATATATACACCCACACATGCACACACATTCACCATATTATATATATATATATATATGTATATATATATATATATATATGAAACATACACATAATATTTGTCATATATTAAATGTGCATGCTTGCAACTCCTTACACACTCATTATGTACATACATGAATGAATATATATATATATATATATATATATATACACACACACGTATATATATATATAACACAAACACACCTGAAAACACATACATCCATATACACACTTCTATATACATACACATGCACACTTTTATATATGTAAATATACATGTATGCACACATAGATATATACATATATATACATCTATACACACCCACCCACATTTATATATATGTATATATATATATATATATATATATATATATATATATATATATATATATATGTTTAAAGACTACCTTGAATGAAAATACAGAGTTTGCTAAGTGGGTAGGTGAGAGATTTAGCATGTATGAAATTATTCATTTTATCTCTTTAAGTCTTGCTATTGTCATATATATTGCTACAGCTGTTTCTGTTATTAATGATAATATTGGTTAGTTTGTATATTTGCTCTTATCTCCTCCCTCACATTTTTCCAATTTTGTCTAAACTCTGCAGAAAAATTCTAAACCTATACATTATGCTGATCTTTCTACAAGCTGATTAACTATTGTTTTAACCAATATATATAAGGTATGTATATAAATATATACTCATATGTGTATGTGTTTATAAGAAGAATATATGCATATATATGAATATATACACATACACTCTTACATATATAGAAATGTATAGGTAGATATATACACATATACACACATAGATGACTCTGCATATATATATATATATATATATGATTACTATGTATGTGAATTAGACATATATATGCATATAGATATGTGTGTGTATGTATAATATATATTTTTTTTACTTACATATGTATAAATATAAAGACATGAATGTAAGCATTACATCATATATATATATATTATATATATATGTATTCATGTATGCATATTTGCATGTATGTCTATATATTTATAAAATGTGAAGTCAGCTTTGATATGCTTTGCCTACATTATATATACATGTGCCTATGTGTGTATCTATGTATGTATGAAGTGAAAATGTTTGCATTGTTTCTATGTCAGCCTTTGGAACAGTTCTAGTTCTCTGTTCGTTAATTCCTTTTAATTGTTACAACAGAATTTATTTCATTCAGAAATCTCAGAACTTATTTTTCTTTTCTAAAGAATACTGTATTTACCATCTTTTCTTCAAATATGGCATTGTGCAAGAGTGTGCATACGTGTTTTCCATGTGTTTGTGTGTCTATGTGCATTTTATACATTAACATGTGCGTGCATTTGCATGTGTGTGCATGTGTATAAATTTTGCCTTTGTTATATTTTTCACATTAAAAAAATCATTAGGAAATAATTTAAATTGTGTGCAATAAAAACCATTCATACTGGCAAATGTGTTATGTACACACACATACTTACATACACACACACACATGTGCATATACATGTACATATAGACACATTTATATATACATAGTGATGCATATATTCAAGTATTTATATATACACCCACATATGAATGTGTGTATATATATATATATATCTATATACATGGATGTATTCTTACATACGCGCACTTACTCAGACTTATGCACACATATATATATACATATGTGTGTGTGTGTATATATATATATATATATATATATATATATATAATCTTTGTGGTTTTAATTGCTTATTAATTATCATTCAGTTATATTCTTTGCCACCCACCCAGTCTATATACATAAGAGTGTTTTTTTTTCTCTCTTTTGTGTATGTACTAAAATATGCACAACCCATGCATTTCTCTACCAGCCTGTTATTCCATCTATTTCATAGAAGCGGCTAAAATGGTAGACCGAAGCAATGTTTATACAAATGAAGGTGATAATTGTGCATTGCAAGCACCTGTAATCCTCCTGTGTTCTTTGGAATGTCTTCAGCAAATTTACACACTTCACTCATTCATTTTTGAATCTTTGAAATGATAAGCATCGGAAAAAATGACAACAATTTCTAAAATAATCTCTATTATTCGCCACGAAAAAGCTCTAAAAGTCATTACACAGTACTACAAGTGCAGTGGAAGCTAAAGTACTAACGCAGTTGGTCACCCTAAAATTTAATGACCGTTTCTGAGAGGAAATATATATATATATATATAGACAGATAGATATATATACATATATATATGTTTATAAATAAATGACACAAAAAAGGGGGAAAAATATTTGGAAAAAATATATAAATTAAATAAATAAAATAACTTTGAACACGTGTTCGATATGTATACAGCATTTTTCTTCTCTTCAATGTGACCTCGGTAGGCTTTTAACATTCTTTTGTTCAGTTCTTTTTATTATCATTATTTTTTTTTGGTTTTATTATTATTATTATAATTATTATTATTGTTTTTTGTTTTGTTTTCCTTTTTGGCCTTGGTGAGAAAGCATTCAGCGTTTGAATAGGAAGTAAACATCCTAAAAGATATCTTTAAAAATCTGCTTAGTAATTCTTGGTGAGCCGTATTTGTTGGCCTCCTGAAAAAGAATCAAATATTGAAAGCAATTAGTGACTGGAGAAATTGTTTAGTTTTTTTTTCTTTTCATTCATGCATATATATATATATTTTTACATATATAGGTACTACATATTATAATTTGAATATTTATATATATATTTATTACACAACATACTATAGCATGCATTCTTTTTAAACATTGCAATACAATAGTATCATAGATATTTATCTATTTTTATTTCATTTTTTTTAGTACATAATACAACAAATTTTACAATTTTTTTAGGATATAAACATAATTTCTACAAGATTTATTACATAAATGTATTTTTTCTTATATATCGAAAGCTCATCAGATTATTAATAATTCCACCACCACCACCACCACCACCACCACCACTACTGTTTTCCTCATTTTTTTTGTGTGGGTACAAGATTGTTTTCTTGCTCCACTGAAAGTCTATAAATATGTATATGATCAGAATAGTACATTAAATTTTATGAGTAAATGTTAATTTGTGACATTCATCTCTTTATAAATGAAAATGGGAATCTGTCTTTGATCATTATAGGACATAAAAGCCTGATCAATGTTGATCGAGATTTAGTGTCCTATTTCTGAGTTCACCTAAATGGCTGCAGTTCAGTATTTCAATTCATATTAATCATATCCCTATTAAAAAAAAAATTACAGTGTTTATTGATGCTCAATTTTGGTTAAGCTTATTTAAAAGCAACCAACCTGAAACTGCTTCTGATTCTATGATCCAAAGTGATTTTGATTTTAAAAAATCTTCTGTTAAAATGTTAAACTAATCTATGTTTCAAAAGTCAGCTTAACAATAACAAAATTATTTTAATAAATATTTTATTAATTTCAAAATTAATTGAAATTAATTGAAATATATAATTGTATATATTTTGACAGAAATCTAATAAGTTAGCCAGCCATGGCAAATGAGCCAATCTACTGTAAGATAACTGGGACTAAGGAACCTTGAGAGCTGGAAGTGGCCTGTAAACAGCATTAATATCTCTTCTTTTCGTAGTAAGCTGTCAATATCGTTAGTGTTGGGATGTGCCTTGCAATATTTGTTCTGGTTGTTCTGGTTCTTTGCATCTCAAGTTCAGATCTTGGTAGGTTCAATTTCCCCTTTCATTCTTCTGGGGTCAAGAAAATAAATTATCTTTCAAATACTTGTGATGGGTTGGGTGTCAATACTTCTTTCTGTCTTTCTTTTAGAATTGGTTGCTCTTAATGAAGGGTCGTGAGGAACTTCTTATAGAATCTCTTTCTTCAGAAAAGAGAGAAAGGGTTGAGTGAGGGATTAGGAACCTCATAGAAAAGCTGATACACTACTGGAATTGTCCAAAGACTGAACAATGACATAGTGGATGGAATAAAAACAGGTAGAGGAAACAAAAGTTGTTTTCCACTGAAAACTTTGAATATTTCTTTTGAAAGAAAACTATTCAAAAATTCAAATATCACTTGTTCCACTGTCTTTTGTTTATATATATATGTGTGTGTGTGTGTGTGTGTGTGTGTGTGTGTGTGTGAGAGAGAGAGAAATAGAGAGATAGAGAGAGATAAATAAATAAATAAATTGTTTAGTTATTCTTAAAGATTTTGTTGTTGGACCTTAGTGAAATGTTACCAGCACTTTTGAAACATTTCTCTAAAGTTTTCTGTGAAGCATTATTTTCTTTGAAACCAGATGCTTATCACTCTCTCTCTCTCTCTCACGCACACACACACACAACTGGAAAATAGCTCATTCACAAAACAAATTGTTGGCTCAACTGCAAAACCAAGTGGCTCAACCATGAAACTGACGAGCAGCTCAATTACAAAACCAAGAAATGACTCAACTACAAAAAATCTTAAGTGACTCAGTCACAAAACCCATAGACAATTTATTGACAGTTGTGTTGCAGAAGATAACAGCAAAGAAAAGTGCATGCAATACCTGGGAGAAGGTGCCAAGCAGCATTAACTAGGAGGTATTTTCTCACCACCACAAGTAAAAACAATTTTTAATGCATTGCACCACCTGCAAGTACTTCCACCACAAAAAAGGACATCTGTCCCTTTCATCAACTTCAAATAGTGCACTTTAGAACTAGCTTCTTTCCTCACCAAAATTCATTAATCCTTCTTTCTCATTACAGTGACCTATTTCAAACTATAGAAACACACAATGGAGAGGTAATATTGCTGTAAATTTTCTCAGACTTTTGCTGGTGTGGTTTCATATCTTGTATATTTTATTCTTTTTCTAAGTTAACATTTAAATTTCAGTCTTACTTGTATTAACGTTGTTTTCATTTTATTCACAAAATAAATTTACATAACTAGCAAATGTTGTCCTGCAATGGTTTATTAACAGCATCAATCAGCACAATTATTCCACTAAATTCTTCATTATTTTCAAAATTATTTGCTGAAAGAAAACGGCAGTGTATTTCAACTGCAAAATGATAAATAGAAACAGGGTAACAAATTTTTGTTATCATATTTCTGTTAAAATATGCTTATTCTGTTTAATTCAATTTTAAAAATAAAGAATTTAATTAAAAGAAAAAAAAAACTTTGCTAAGCTGCTGTTTGAAATTAACATGAAATTTTGATGAAAGACCAAAACAGGCTGTTTATATTCTGAGTCTGGAATCTTTCAGCTTTGACAAATTCACTGAAAGTAATGTCATTGTCCTTTACAGCAACTGTCAACTGTGTTGGACAGGACAATCTTAATAACTTACAGCACTGTAGAGATTATTCAAAGAGATTTGGAAAATGTTATTTCTCTCTAAATTGAGCCAGTAATTTTTTGGTTAAGAAAGCTGTTTTCTTTTTGTCATCTGTATGTTTTGTCATGTTTCAACAAGGTATAATTACCTGTTTCTTTTTTTTTAAAAACATTTTTAGAAGATACCATGAACACATTTGATTTTCTTTATAGACGACTATTACAAGTTAAACACAGTTCTGCATACACACAAATCTACATAAATATATACACAGATACAAGTACACACATATAAACTCATACATATACACTGTGTGTCAAATTATTAGGCAGCTCTGTTTTATCGAAATAAGTTCAAATTATTTTTTCACTGAATGATGGCAACATGCAGTGGAAAAATATCTGGATTCGAATGAATAAATACTCTGTTATTGCAAAAAAACTGAGCTGCCTAATAATTTGACACACAGTGTGTATAGATCCATACACATCATATACTATATATATATCATACATACATATACTATGTGTATATAAAACATACACACACACATTTTCTCTCTCTCGCACACACACACATACTCTTTTACTTGTTTCAGTCATTTGACTGTGGCCATGCTAGAGCACCGCCTTTAGTCAAGCAAATCGACCCGAGACTTATTCTTTGTAAGCCTAGTACTTATTTTATCAGTCTCTTTTGCCAAACCACTATTATGGGGGACATAAACACACCAGCATCGGTTGTCAAGCGATATTGGTGGGGGGGACAAACACAGACACACAAACACACACATATACATATATACGATGGGCTTCTTTCAGTTTCCATCTACCAAATCCACTCACAAGGCTTTAGTCAGCCCAAGACTATAGTAGAAGACACTTGCCCAAGGTGCCATGCAGTGGGACTTAACCCTGAACCATGTGGTTGGTAAGCAAGCCACTTACCACACAGCCACTCCTGCACCTATATAGAATAAGTGTTTTACAAATCAATACCATCTTCTACATCTCACTGCAATCCATTCAATAGACTAGATAACTTAGGTCATGAAACATAGTTTATCTTACTTTTATCAAAGATATTAGGGAATAAACAAACATAGTTGATTTTTGCTTCATGTACATTTTCATAAACTTAAGTCAGAGATGTCTCCTTAATATATTTATAAAAATGACCAGGAAATCAAAACTACCTACAGAGATTTTAAAATCAAGGATTAAACTCTTTTGGTTATTCTTAAGCCTGAAGGTATGTCTAATGAAGTTATGTACCTTTGTGCTGATTAAATTTTTGCAGGTGATATAACATGCTAATCATATGTAAATCACTTCTCACAGCCTCTTTTTATTAGCCAATGAAAATAAAATGTGCATATGACATCATATGAAATTTGAAGAATTCCAGAAAGTACCTCCAATACAAAATAGGTTCCCCTGTCTCAGGTGCACATGCACAGAACTTAGTTCCTATTCAGTAAGGGTTAACAGAAGATGAAGATCACTTTACATTGATATTGGTGGGATAGATACAAGAACATGAAAGTCGTAGACCAACTAATGCGAATAGATGACCAAAATTTCTAGTGAAGGACTATGAAATAAATGCATCTTGGTTGCAGCTGCCTCATGAAGAGAATTTAAAACTGTGTGTATGTGTTTATCCCTTCACCACTTAGCGTGCACTGTTGATTTATTTGTCTCCATAACTTAAGGAGTTTGGCAAAAGGGACTGATATCATAAGAACCAGACTTTGAAATAAGTACTAATAATTATGATAATACCCCCCCCCCCTTCTCAATATAAGTACCCTTCAAGGTAGTGCCTGAGAATGGCTGCAGTCCAATGACTGATGAACAGTTTGTAGAATGTAACAACAGCTCAATCAGTAGCAAGCTCAAGATGCTGACAGTGGGGTTTCAAATCCAGATAACTACAAAATGAACATCAGAGCCAATAATTTGCAAATAACCAATATCTATTATTGAAAATATAAGGTACATTTGGTTAACACTCCCCACCCCAAACTTTAACCCTCTTGACTACTCACTCCCAGGGACATTTTAAATGGGGTCTAACAAAGTTGGTGAGAGTTTATGGTGATGGTGGTGAGAAACTGCAACTGTAGTGAAATGTCTGTATTATTTCAGAATGAACTTAATAAAATATATTTCTTTTTTTGAGCTGAGGGTTGGGGTGGGAATATTGGCGAAAAAAACGGTTGGAAAGACAATCAAACAAGCCTTTTAAATACTGCACACAATAGAGAAAAAAACAAAACAGAAAATCACAGAAAAATATAAAGAAATGTGTGGGAAAAAATCACAAAAGTGTATCACAGAAACACAACATTTGAGATTGAAAAGAGAAAAGAAGTTGAAGATACCAACAGCAACAACAACAACATTTACAACAACAAACAAGGACTCTACAACACTTGCATCCCATATACACAATTTAAAGAAAAATAATAAGAATTATTATCTAGAATGGTCCATTATCTCTAAAACCCCATATTTCAAGGGAAATATTTACAGGTGTAAGCTGCGCATAAGGGAATCCCTTACCACCCTTAGGGGTTATGGACCGCACACTCTGGATAAATTTACTGATGTGATTCCCTTTTGCATCCATAAATTTTCTTCTACATTTTTAAAAGTATATAGAAATAAAATAAGTTGTAGAAAATAAATAGTTTAGCTCTGACAGGGTTTGAAACCACGGAGGTTCAATTTAATTTAATTTAATACACCCATTTTTTTTTTTACTGCTTTATTTTTCTACTGCTTTATATATAATAATTTTTTTACTGTTTTGATTCTTTCTTCTGGGCTCGTCTGAGCATGACTGCTTCAATAAGAAAACACACAATATTGTGTTCAGCCTGCTACGAGATGATGTCTGTCTCTCTATTTTTCCCCTGATGAAGGAGTTATTAGCGTGATGCACCCTAGTGCTTTAAACACAATAATATACCCCTGAAATGGCCATAGGGAATTTAGTAAACATGGTTTCCTCTTTTTAACTATAAGGCCTCTCTTATTCGATAAGTAATTTTATAAGATTTTCTAAACGATGAACCTTTATTTTATTTTACATTGTATATTATATATTTTTATATGCTTCCTATATTTATATATTTTTCTATATATTTTTATATACCTATATATATATTACTTTATACTATATTTTTACCTTCTAGGTGTTGTAATATTTTAAAAAAAAAAAAATATATTTTTCTTAATCGCTAAAGTATTAACTTTTAACCGTGATGAACTGTATTCACATATATTCACACATTTTTTCTCGCACTTTCTTGTACAGATGAATTATATTCCATCTTCCGTGATGTTTATATGTATATTCTATGATTAAATGTTCGAGTTATGAAATGTTATGTGGATGACCTTGCATTTGTTTGTCCTATAACTTTAGTTTGATATATATATATATATTAAAATGCATATATATACACACATGTATACAAACATATATATATACATGCATATATAGATGCATGCATTGCACAGCTCTCATGACTTTACAAAACATTTTTTCACGCTGAGAGTTGCTGAAGCATGGAATAAACTGCCGGCATCAGTTGTTAGTTGTCGGAGCACTGCATCCTACAAAACTTCCATGCTTTCTGAGATTCGCCAACACTACACCTGATTTTCTCCCCTCCATACACAGACAAGCATGCATCTAACTCATACATTGTTCGCTTTCCAGACATTTGTACATTACTGCATATACTTTATACGCACTTTCTGACAAGTTGTGGTGCACCTGAGCACTGTATACAATAATTTCATTATTATTATTATTATATATATATACACACGCACATATATATTTGCATATATATATATTCACATATATATACATGCGTATATATCCACACACATATATACATACACACATGCAAACACATATATATGTATGTATATATTCTTGAATGTGGAGATACATATATTCACACCCATGCGTATTTGTATATGCATGTATATACATCTATATATATGGATATATGGATTTATATATGCTTGCATAGATATGCATCACACTAACATAAATAAACTTTCTGCTACCAACCGATGCTGGAGTGTTTATGTCTCCGTCACTTAGCGGTTTGGCAAAAGAGAATAAGTACTGGGCTTAAAAAGAATAAGTCCCTGGGTCGAGTTGCTCGATTAAAGGCAGTGCTCCAGCATGGCTGCAGTCAAATGACTGAAACAAGTAAAAGGGTAAAAGAGTATTGTTTATGTTTTCATATATGTATGTATATATATGTGTATGTATATATATGTATATATATATATGTATTAATATGTATGTATATATATGTATATATGTATATGTATATATATGTATATATTTACTTGTGAGATTTTTGCTGCCCTGGTAACTATTTATTTATTTTTTCCGTGTTAATTGTTAACAAGGTAAAAATACACTCATCTATTTATATATATATGTATATTATATATTATATATATGTATGTATATATATGTATATATTATGTTATATATATGTATATATTATGTATATTTATTTGTATATATATAATGTATATATATATGTATATATATATTTTTATATATATATGTTTATATATATATGTATGTATATATATATGTATATATATGTATATATATATCTATATAGATATATATATATATATATGTATATATATATATATCGTATATATATATATATATATATATATATATATATATATAGATAAATGAAAGAATGGAGTCGAACGACGATTAACAAAATTCCTTTATTCTCGACATATGTTTCGAAGACTGCATATTCTTAATCCGAAGGAATAAAGGGTGCATTATGCCGTCTTCTCATCAGGAAAGACAAGACGGCATAATGCACCCTTTATTCCTTCGGAATTAAGAATATGCAGTCTTCGAAACATATGTTGAGAATAAAGGAATTTTGTTTAATCGTCGTTCGACACCATTCTTTCATTTATCTATAGTAAAAAAACACACAAATTTCCACACGAAAGCACGTGATTTCTGCCCTTGGCATGTAGCTTCAACCGTGTTTTTCTGACATGAATTTACTACCCAGGTATCGGTTAACCGAATTATCCATACTAGGATAATTCATTCAACTACTTAAACATATATATATTATGTATATATATAATTTATATATATATGTATATGTAATATATTTGTATATGTATAGATATATATATATATATATTATATATAATATATATATATA